>NW_022994112.1:0-126076 GCF_012275295.1 Melopsittacus undulatus | reverse complement strand
CCCTGTTTTTGGCAGGTTTCAACCAGATTTAAGCCTCTTTTTTTTCCTTTTCCTACAAATTTTTTGACCTTTCCTTTCCAGTTTTCTGCCGCTTTGGGACATATCTATCCCATTTTTTAGGTTCATCCGGTTTTAAGCCTTTTCTTTTCTCTTCTTAGAATTTTTTGACCTTTCTTTTCCTGTTTTCTGGCACTTTGGGCCATTTCTGACCTGCTTTTGCCCATTTCTAACCCATTGGAAGCCTTTTTTTCTTGCCTTTTCTGAACCATTTTTAAACCCTTTTTTCCTTTTCTAACCCATTTTTGTCAATTTCTCACACGTTTTCACCAAATTTTCTCAGTGCCTAACCCGTTTTTGCCCATTTCCAAGCCGTTTTAAGCCTTTTAAATTTCCTTATCTAACATATTTTTGTCAATTTCCAAGCAGTTTCAAGCCATTTCTTTTCCATTTCTTAGTAATTTTTGCCCGTTTCTTTCCTGCGCTCACCGTTTTCTGGCCCTTTCTAGCCTGCTGTTGCCCTTTTCTAGCCCCTTATAAGCCAGTTCTGGCTGTTTCTAAACAGTTTTTACCGTTCCTATCCCTTTTTGCCCATTTGAATCACATTTTCAGCCACTTTTGGCCATTACGATCCTATTTTTGCCCCCTTTCAACCCGTTTGAAGCCAGTTTTGGCCGTTTCTACCCTGTTTTTGCAGGTTTCAACCAGATTTAAGCCTCTTTTTTTCCTTTTCCTACAATTTTTTGACCTTTCCTTTCCAGTTTTCTGCCGCTTTGGGACATATCTATCCCATTTTTTAGGTTTCATCCGGTTTTAAGCCTTTTCTTTTCTCTTCTTAGAATTTTTTGACCTTTCTTTTCCTGTTTTCTGGCACTTTGGGCCATTTCTGACCTGCTTTTGCCCATTTCTAACCCATTGGAAGCCTTTTTTTCTTGCCTTTTCTGAACCATTTTTAAACCCTTTTTTTCCTTTTCTAACCCATTTTTGTCAATTTCTCACACGTTTTCACCAAATTTTCTCAGTGCCTAACCCGTTTTTTTGCCCATTTCCAAGCCGTTTTAAGCCTTTTTAAATTTCCTTATCTAACATATTTTTGTCAATTTCCAAGCAGTTTCAAGCCATTTCTTTTCCATTTCTTAGTAATTTTGCCCGTTTCTTTCCTGCGCTCACCGTTTTCTGGCCCTTTCTAGCCTGCTGTTGCCCTTTTTCTAGCCCCTTATAAGCCAGTTCTGGCTGTTTCTAAACAGTTTTTACCGTTCCTATCCCTTTTTGCCCATTTGAATCACATTTTCAGCCACTTTTGGCCATTACGATCCTATTTTTGCCCCCTTTCAACCCGTTTGAAGCCAGTTTGGGCCGTTTCTACCCCTGTTTTTGCAGGTTTCAACCAGATTTAAGCCTCTTTTTTTCCTTTTCCTACAATTTTTTGACCTTTCCTTTCCAGTTTTCTGCCGCTTTGGGACATATCTATCCCATTTTTAGGTTTCATCCGGTTTTAAGCCTTTTCTTTTCTCTTCTTAGAATTTTTTGACCTTTCTTTTCCTGTTTTCTGGCACTTTGGGCCATTTCTGACCTGCTTTTGCCCATTTCTAACCCATTGGAAGCCTTTTTTTCTTGCCTTTTCTGAACCATTTTTAAACCCTTTTTTCCTTTTCTAACCCATTTTGTCAATTTCTCACACGTTTTCACCAAATTTTCTCAGTGCCTAACCCTTTTTGCCCATTTCCAAGCCGTTTTAAGCCTTTTTAAATTTCCTTATCTAACATATTTTTGTCAATTTCCAAGCAGTTTCAAGCCATTTCTTTTCCATTTCTTAGTAATTTTTGCCCGTTTCTTTCCTGCGCTCACCGTTTTCTGGCCCTTTCTAGCCTGCTGTTGCCCTTTTCTAGCCCCTTATAAGCCAGTTCTGGCTGTTTCTAAACAGTTTTTACCGTTCCTATCCCTTTTTGCCCATTTGAATCACATTTTCAGCCACTTTTGGCCATTACGATCCTATTTTTGCCCCCTTTCAACCCGTTTGAAGCCAGTTTTGGCCGTTTCTACCCTGTTTTTGCAGGTTTCAACCAGATTTAAGCCTCTTTTTTCCTTTTCCTACAATTTTTTGACCTTTCCTTTCCAGTTTTCTGCCGCTTTGGGACATATCTATCCCATTTTTTAGGTTTCATCCGGTTTTAAGCCTTTTCTTTTCTCTTCTTAGAATTTTTTGACCTTTCTTTTCCTGTTTTCTGGCACTTTGGGCCATTTCTGACCTGCTTTTGCCCTTTTCTAACCCATTGGAAGCCTTTTTTTCTTGCCTTTTCTGAACCATTTTTAAACCCTTTTTTCCTTTTCTAACCCATTTTTGTCAATTTCTCACACGTTTTCACCAAATTTTCTCAGTGCCTAACCCGTTTTTGCCCATTTCCAAGCCGTTTTAAGCCTTTTTAAATTTCCTTATCTAACATATTTTTGTCAATTTCCAAGCAGTTTCAAGCCATTTCTTTTCCATTTCTTAGTAATTTTTGCCCGTTTCTTTCCTGCGCTCACCGTATTCTGGCCCTTTCTAGCCTGCTGTTGCCCTTTTCTAGCCCCTTATAAGCCAGTTCTGGCTGTTTCTAAACAGTTTTTACCGTTCCTATCCCTTTTTGCCCATTTGAATCACATTTTCAGCCACTTTTGGCCATTACGATCCTATTTTTGCCCCCTTTCAACCCGTTTGAAGCCAGTTTGGGCCGTTTCTACCCTGTTTTTGCAGGTTTCAACCAGATTTAAGCCTCTTATTTCCTTTTCCTACAATTTTTTGACCTTTCCTTTCCAGTTTTCTGCCGCTTTGGGACATATCTATCCCATTTTTTAGGTTTCATCCGGTTTAAGCCTTTTCTTTTCTCTTCTTAGAATTTTTTGACCTTTCTTTTCCTGTTTTCTGGCACTTTGGGCCATTTCTGACCTGCTTTTGCCCATTTCTAACCCATTGGAAGCCTTTTTTTCTTGCCTTTTCTGAACCATTTTTAAACCCTTTTTTCCTTTTCTAACCCATTTTTGTCAATTTCTCACACGTTTTCACCAATTTTCTCAGTGCCAAACCCGTTTTTGCCCATTTCCAAGCCGTTTTAAGCCTTTTTAAATTTCCTTATCTAACATATTTTTGTCAATTTCCAAGCAGTTTCAAGCCATTTCTTTTCCATTTCTTAGTAATTTTTGCCCGTTTCTTTCCTGCGCTCACCGTTTTCTGGCCCTTTCTAGCCTGCTGTTGCCCTTTTCTAGCCCCTTATAAGCCAGTTCTGGCTGTTTCTAAACAGTTTTTACCGTTCCTATCCCTTTTTGCCCATTTGAATCACATTTTCAGCCACTTTTGGCCATTACGATCCTATTTTTGCCCCTTTCAACCCGTTTGAAGCCAGTTTGGGCCGTTTCTACCTGTTTTTGCAGGTTTCAACCAGATTTAAGCCTCTTTTTTTCCTTTTCCTACAATTTTTTGACCTTTCCTTTCCAGTTTTCTGCCGCTTTGGGACATATCTATCCCATTTTTTAGGTTTCATCCGGTTTTAAGCCTTTTCTTTTCTCTTCTTAGAATTTTTTGACCTTTCTTTTCCTGTTTTCTGGCACTTTGGGCCATTTCTGACCTGCTTTTGCCCATTTCTAACGCATTGGAAGCCTTTTTTTCTTGCCTTTTCTGAACCATTTTTAAACCCTTTTTTCTTTTTCTAACCCATTTTTGTCAATTTCTCACACGTTTTCACCAAATTTTCTCAGTGCCTAACCCGTTTTTGCCCATTTCCAAGCCGTTTTAAGCCTTTTTAAATTTCCTTATCTAACATATTTTTGTCAATTTCCAAGCAGTTTCAAGCCATTTCTTTTCCATTTCTTAGTAATTTTTGCCCGTTTCTTTCCTGCGCTCACCGTATTCTGGCCCTTTCTAGCCTGCTGTTGCCCTTTTCTAGCCCCTTATAAGCCAGTTCTGGCTGTTTCTAAACAGTTTTTACCGTTCCTATCCCTTTTTGCCCATTTGAATCACATTTTCAGCCACTTTTGGCCATTACGATCCTATTTTTGCCCCCTTTCAACCCGTTTGAAGCCAGTTTGGGCCGTTTCTACCCTGTTTTTGCAGGTTTCAACCAGATTTAAGCCTCTTTTTTTCCTTTTCCTACAATTTTTTGACCTTTCCTTTCCAGTTTTCTGCCGCTTTGGGACATATCTATCCCATTTTTTAGGTTTCATCCGGTTTTAAGCCTTTTCTTTTCTCTTCTTAGAATTTTTTGACCTTTCTTTTCCTGTTTTCTGGCACTTTGGGCCATTTCTGACCTGCTTTTGCCCATTTCTAACCCATTGGAAGCCTTTTTTTCTTGCCTTTTCTGAACCATTTTTAAACCCTTTTTTCCTTTTCTAACCCATTTTTGTCAATTTCTCACACGTTTTCACCAAATTTTCTCAGTGCCTAACCCGTTTTTGCCCATTTCCAAGCCGTTTTAAGCCTTTTTAAATTTCCTTATCTAACATATTTTTGTCAATTTCCAAGCAGTTTCAAGCCATTTCTTTTCCATTTCTTAGTAATTTTTGCCCGTTTCTTTCCTGCGCTCACCGTTTTCTGGCCCTTTCTAGCCTGCTGTTGCCCTTTTCTAGCCCCTTATAAGCCAGTTCTGGCTGTTTCTAAACAGTTTTTACCGTTCCTATCCCTTTTTGCCCATTTGAATCACATTTTCAGCCACTTTTGGCCATTACGATCCTATTTTTGCCCCCTTTCAACCCGTTTGAAGCCAGTTTGGGCCGTTTCTACCCTGTTTTTGCAGGTTTCAACCAGATTTAAGCCTCTTTTTTTCCTTTTCCTACAATTTTTTGACCTTTCCTTTCCAGTTTTCTGCCGCTTTGGGACATATCTATCCCATTTTTTAGGTTTCATCCGGTTTTAAGCCTTTTCTTTTCTCTTCTTAGAATTTTTTGACCTTTCTTTTCCTGTTTTCTGGCACTTTGGGCCATTTCTGACCTGCTTTTGCCCATTTCTAACCCATTGGAAGCCTTTTTTTCTTGCCTTTTCTGAACCATTTTTAAACCCTTTTTTCCTTTTCTAACCCATTTTTGTCAATTTCTCACACGTTTTCACCAAATTTTCTCAGTGCCTAACCCGTTTTTGCCCATTTCCAAGCCGTTTTAAGCCTTTTTAAATTTCCTTATCTAACATATTTTTGTCAATTTCCAAGCAGTTTCAAGCCATTTCTTTTCCATTTCTTAGTAATTTTTGCCCGTTTCTTTCCTGCGCTCACCGTTTTCTGGCCCTTTCTAGCCTGGTGTTGCCCTTTTCTAGCCCCTTATAAGCCAGTTCTGGCTGTTTCTAAACAGTTTTTACCGTTCCTATCCCTTTTTGCCCATTTGAATCACATTTTCAGCCACTTTTGGCCATTACGATCCTATTTTTGCCCCCTTTCAACCCGTTTGAAGCCAGTTTGGGCCGTTTCTACCCTGTTTTTGCAGGTTTCAACCAGATTTAAGCCTCTTTTTTCCTTTTCCTACAATTTTTTGACCTTTCCTTTCCAGTTTTCTGCCGCTTTGGGACATATCTATCCCATTTTTTAGGTTTCATCCGGTTTTAAGCCTTTTCTTTTCTCTTCTTAGAATTTTTTGACCTTTCTTTTCCTGTTTTCTGGCACTTTGGGCCATTTCTGACCTGCTTTTGCCCTTTTCTAACCCATTGGAAGCCTATTTTTCTTGCCTTTTCTGAACCATTTTTAAACCCTTTTTTCCTTTTCTAACCCATTTTTGTCAATTTCTCACACGTTTTCACCAAATTTTCTCAGTGCCTAACCCGTTTTTGCCCATTTCCAAGCCGTTTTAAGCCTTTTTAAATTTCCTTATCTAACATATTTTTGTCAATTTCCAAGCAGTTTCAAGCCATTTCTTTTCCATTTCTTAGTAATTTTTGCCCGTTTCTTTCCTGCGCTCACCGTTTTCTGGCCCTTCTAGCCTGCTGTTGCCCTTTTCTAGCCCCTTATAAGCCAGTTCTGGCTGTTTCTAAACAGTTTTTACCGTTCCTATCCCTTTTTGCCCATTTGAATCACATTTTCAGCCACTTTTGGCCATTACGATCCTATTTTTGCCCCCTTTCAACCCGTTTGAAGCCAGTTTGGGCCGTTTCTACCCTGTTTTTGCAGGTTTCAACCAGATTTAAGCCTCTTTTTTTCCTTTTCCTACAATTTTTTGACCTTTCCTTTCCAGTTTTCTGCCGCTTTGGGACATATCTATCCCATTTTTTAGGTTTCATCCGGTTTTAAGCCTTTTCTTTTCTCTTCTTAGAATTTTTTGACCTTTCTTTTCCTGTTTTCTGGCACTTTGGGCCATTTCTGACCTGCTTTTGCCCATTTCTAACCCATTGGAAGCCTTTTTTTCTTGCCTTTTCTGAACCATTTTTAAACCCTTTTTTCCTTTTCTAACCCATTTTTGTCAATTTCTCACACGTTTTCACCAAATTTTCTCAGTGCCTAACCCGTTTTTGCCCATTTCCAAGCCGTTTTAAGCCTTTTTAAATTTCCTTATCTAACATATTTTTGTCAATTTCCAAGCAGTTTCAAGCCATTTCTTTTCCATTTCTTAGTAATTTTTGCCCGTTTCTTTCCTGCGCTCACCGTTTTCTGGCCCTTTCTAGCCTGCTGTTGCCCTTTTCTAGCCCCTTATAAGCCAGTTCTGGCTGTTTCTAAACAGTTTTTACCGTTCCTATCCCTTTTTGCCCATTTGAATCACATTTTCAGCCACTTTTGGCCATTACGATCCTATTTTTGCCCCCTTTCAACCCGTTTGAAGCCAGTTTGGGCCGTTTCTACCCTGTTTTTGCAGGTTTCAACCAGATTTAAGCCTCTTTTTTCCTTTTCCTACAATTTTTTGACCTTTCCTTTCCAGTTTTCTGCCGCTTTGGGACATATCTATCCCATTTTTTAGGTTTCATCCGGTTTTAAGCCTTTTCTTTTCTCTTCTTAGAATTTTTTGACCTTTCTTTTCCTGTTTTCTGGCACTTTGGGCCATTTCTGACCTGCTTTTGCCCTTTTCTAACCCATTGGAAGCCTTTTTTTCTTGCCTTTTCTGAACCATTTTTAAACCCTTTTTTCCTTTTCTAACCCATTTTTGTCAATTTCTCACACGTTTTCACCAAATTTTCTCAGTGCCTAACCCGTTTTTGCCCATTTCCAAGCCGTTTTAAGCCTTTTTAAATTTCCTTATCTAACATATTTTTGTCAATTTCCAAGCAGTTTCAAGCCATTTCTTTTCCATTTCTTAGTAATTTTTGCCCGTTTCTTTCCTGCGCTCACCGTTTTCTGGCCCTTTCTAGCCTGCTGTTGCCCTTTTCTAGCCCCTTATAAGCCAGTTCTGGCTGTTTCTAAACAGTTTTTACCGTTCCTATCCCTTTTTGCCCATTTGAATCACATTTTCAGCCACTTTTGGCCATTACGATCCTATTTTTGCCCCCTTTCAACCCGTTTGAAGCCAGTTTGGGCCGTTTCTACCCTGTTTTTGCAGGTTTCAACCAGATTTAAGCCTCTTTTTTTCCTTTTCCTACAATTTTTTGACCTTTCCTTTCCAGTTTTCTGCCGCTTTGGGACATATCTATCCCATTTTTTAGGTTTCATCCGGTTTTAAGCCTTTTCTTTTCTCTTCTTAGAATTTTTTGACCTTTCTTTTCCTGTTTTCTGGCACTTTGGGCCATTTCTGACCTGCTTTTGCCCATTTCTAACCCATTGGAAGCCTTTTTTTCTTGCCTTTTCTGAACCATTTTTAAACCCTTTTTTCCTTTTCTAACCCATTTTTGTCAATTTCTCACACGTTTTCACCAAATTTTCTCAGTGCCTAACCCGTTTTTGCCCATTTCCAAGCCGTTTTAAGCCTTTTTAAATTTCCTTATCTAACATATTTTTGTCAATTTCCAAGCAGTTTCAAGCCATTTCTTTTCCATTTCTTAGTAATTTTTGCCCGTTTCTTTCCTGCGCTCACCGTTTTCTGGCCCTTTCTAGCCTGCTGTTGCCCTTTTCTAGCCCCTTATAAGCCAGTTCTGGCTGTTTCTAAACAGTTTTTACCGTTCCTATCCCTTTTTGCCCATTTGAATCACATTTTCAGCCACTTTTGGCCATTACGATCCTATTTTTGCCCCCTTTCAACCCGTTTGAAGCCAGTTTGGCCGTTTCTACCCTGTTTTTGCAGGTTTCAACCAGATTTAAGCCTCTTTTTTTCCTTTTCCTACAATTTTTTGACCTTTCCTTTCCAGTTTTCTGCCGCTTTGGGACATATCTATCCCATTTTTTAGGTTTCATCCGGTTTTAAGCCTTTTCTTTTCTCTTCTTAGAATTTTTTGACCTTTCTTTCCTGTTTTCTGGCACTTTGGGCCATTTCTGACCTGCTTTTGCCCATTTCTAACCCATTGGAAGCCTTTTTTTCTTGCCTTTTCTGAACCATTTTTAAACCCTTTTTTCCTTTTCTAACCCATTTTTGTCAATTTCTCACACGTTTTCACCAAATTTTCTCAGTGCCTAACCCGTTTTTGCCCATTTCCAAGCCGTTTTAAGCCTTTTTAAATTTCCTTATCTAACATATTTTTGTCAATTTCCAAGCAGTTTCAAGCCATTTCTTTTCCATTTCTTAGTAATTTTTGCCCGTTTCTTTCCTGCGCTCACCGTATTCTGGCCCTTTCTAGCCTGCTGTTGCCCTTTTCTAGCCCCTTATAAGCCAGTTCTGGCTGTTTCTAAACAGTTTTTACCGTTCCTATCCCTTTTTGCCCATTTGAATCACATTTTCAGCCACTTTTGGCCATTACGATCCTATTTTTGCCCCCTTTCAACCCGTTTGAAGCCAGTTTTGGCCGTTTCTACCCTGTTTTTGCAGGTTTCAACCAGATTTAAGCCTCTTTTTTTCCTTTTCCTACAATTTTTTGACCTTTCCTTTCCAGTTTTCTGCCGCTTTGGGACATATCTATCCCATTTTTTAGGTTTCATCCGGTTTTAAGACTTTTCTTTTCTCTTCTTAGAATTTTTTGACCTTTCTTTTCCTGTTTTCCTGCACTTTGGGCCATTTCTGACCTGCTTTTGCCCTTTTCTAACCCATTGGAAGCCTATTTTTCTTGCCTTTTCTGAACCATTTTTAAACCCTTTTTTCCTTTTCTAACCCATTTTTGTCAATTTCTCACACGTTTTCTCCAAATTTTCTCAGTGCCTAACCCGTTTTTGCCCATTTCCAAGCCGTTTTAAGCCTTTTTAAATTTCCTTATCTAACATATTTTTGTCAATTTCCAAGCAGTTTCAAGCCATTTCTTTTCCATTTCTTAGTAATTTTTGCCCGTTTCTTTCCTGCGCTCACCGTTTTCTGGCCCTTTCTAGCCTGCTGTTGCCCTTTTCTAGCCCCTTATAAGCCAGTTCTGGCTGTTTCTAAACAGTTTTTACCGTTCCTATCCCTTTTTGCCCATTTGAATCACATTTTCAGCCACTTTTGGCCATTACGATCCTATTTTTGCCCCCTTTCAACCCGTTTGAAGCCAGTTTTGGGCCGTTTCTACCCTGTTTTTGCAGGTTTCAACCAGATTTAAGCCTCTTTTTTTCCTTTTCCTACAATTTTTTGACCTTTCCTTTCCAGTTTTCTGCCGCTTTGGGACATATCTATCCCATTTTTTAGGTTTCATCCGGTTTTAAGACTTTTCTTTTCTCTTCTTAGAATTTTTTGACCTTTCTTTTCCTGTTTTCTGGCACTTTGGGCCATTTCTGACCTGCTTTTGCCCATTTCTAACCCATTGGAAGCCTTTTTTTCTTGCCTTTTCTGAACCATTTTTAAACCCTTTTTTCCTTTTCTAACCCATTTTTGTCAATTTCTCACACGTTTTCACCAAATTTTCTCAGTGCCTAACCCGTTTTTGCCCATTTCCAAGCCGTTTTAAGCCTTTTTAAATTTCCTTATCTAACATATTTTTGTCAATTTCCAAGCAGTTTCAAGCCATTTCTTTTCCATTTCTTAGTAATTTTTGCCCGTTTCTTTCCTGCGCTCACCGTTTTCTGGCCCTTTCTAGCCTGCTGTTGCCCTTTTCTAGCCCCTTATAAGCCAGTTCTGGCTGTTTCTAAACAGTTTTTACCGTTCCTATCCCTTTTTGCCCATTTGAATCACATTTTCAGCCACTTTTGGCCATTACGATCCTATTTTTGCCCCCTTTCAACCCGTTTGAAGCCAGTTTGGGCCGTTTCTACCCTGTTTTTGCAGGTTTCAACCAGATTTAAGCCTCTTTTTTTCCTTTTCCTACAATTTTTTGACCTTTCCTTTCCAGTTTTCTGCCGCTTTGGGACATATCTATCCCATTTTTTAGGTTTCATCCGGTTTTAAGCCTTTTCTTTTCTCTTCTTAGAATTTTTTGACCTTTCTTTTCCTGTTTTCTGGCACTTTGGGCCATTTCTGACCTGCTTTTGCCCATTTCTAACCCATTGGAAGCCTTTTTTTCTTGCCTTTTCTGAACCATTTTTAAACCCTTTTTTCCTTTTCTAACCCATTTTTGTCAATTTCTCACACGTTTTCACCAAATTTTCTCAGTGCCTAACCCGTTTTTGCCCATTTCCAAGCCGTTTTAAGCCTTTTTAAATTTCCTTATCTAACATATTTTTGTCAATTTCCAAGCAGTTTCAAGCCATTTCTTTTCCATTTCTTAGTAATTTTTGCCCGTTTCTTTCCTGCGCTCACCGTTTTCTGGCCCTTTCTAGCCTGCTGTTGCCCTTTTCTAGCCCCTTATAAGCCAGTTCTGGCTGTTTCTAAACAGTTTTTACCGTTCCTATCCCTTTTTGCCCATTTGAATCACATTTTCAGCCACTTTTGGCCATTACGATCCTATTTTTGCCCCCTTTCAACCCGTTTGAAGCCAGTTTGGGCCGTTTCTACCCTGTTTTTGCAGGTTTCAACCAGATTTAAGCCTCTTTTTTTCCTTTTCCTACAATTTTTTGACCTTTCCTTTCCAGTTTTCTGCCGCTTTGGGACATATCTATCCCATTTTTTAGGTTTCATCCGGTTTTAAGCCTTTTCTTTTCTCTTCTTAGAATTTTTTGACCTTTCTTTTCCTGTTTTCTGGCACTTTGGGCCATTTCTGACCTGCTTTTGCCCATTTCTAACCCATTGGAAGCCTTTTTTTCTTGCCTTTTCTGAACCATTTTTAAACCCTTTTTTCCTTTTCTAACCCATTTTTGTCAATTTCTCACACGTTTTCACCAAATTTTCTCAGTGCCTAACCCGTTTTTGCCCATTTCCAAGCCGTTTTAAGCCTTTTTAAATTTCCTTATCTAACATATTTTTGTCAATTTCCAAGCAGTTTCAAGCCATTTCTTTTCCATTTCTTAGTAATTTTTGCCCGTTTCTTTCCTGCGCTCACCGTTTTCTGGCCCTTTCTAGCCTGCTGTTGCCCTTTTCTAGCCCCTTATAAGCCAGTTCTGGCTGTTTCTAAACAGTTTTTACCGTTCCTATCCCTTTTTGCCCATTTGAATCACATTTTCAGCCACTTTTGGCCATTACGATCCTATTTTTGCCCCCTTTCAACCCGTTTGAAGCCAGTTTGGGCCGTTTCTACCCTGTTTTTTCAGGTTTCAACCAGATTTAAGCCTCTTTTTTTCCTTTTCCTACAATTTTTTGACCTTTCCTTTCCAGTTTTCTGCCGCTTTGGGACATATCTATCCCATTTTTTAGGTTTCATCCGGTTTTAAGCCTTTTCTTTTCTCTTCTTAGAATTTTTTGACCTTTCTTTTCCTGTTTTCTGGCACTTTGGGCCACTTCTGACCTGCTTTTGCCCATTTCTAACCCATTGGAAGCCTTTTTTTCTTGCCTTTTCTGAACCATTTGTAAACCCTTTTTTCCTTTTCTAACCCATTTTTGTCAATTTCTCACACGTTTTCACCAAATTTTCTCAGTGCCTAACCCGTTTTTGCCCATTTCCAAGCCGTTTTAAGCCTTTTTAAATTTCCTTATCTAACATATTTTTGTCAATTTCCAAGCAGTTTCAAGCCATTTCTTTTCCATTTCTTAGTAATTTTTGCCCGTTTCTTTCCTGCGCTCACCGTTTTCTGGCCCTTTCTAGCCTGCTGTTGCCCTTTTCTAGCCCCTTATAAGCCAGTTCTGGCTGTTTCTAAACAGTTTTTACCGTTCCTATCCCTTTTTGCCCATTTGAATCACATTTTCAGCCACTTTTGGCCATTACGATCCTATTTTTGCCCCCTTTCAACCCGTTTGAAGCCAGTTTGGGCCGTTTCTACCCTGTTTTTGCAGGTTTCAACCAGATTTAAGCCTCTTTTTTTCCTTTTCCTACAATTTTTTGACCTTTCCTTTCCAGTTTTCTGCCGCTTTGGGACATATCTATCCCATTTTTTAGGTTTCATCCGGTTTTAAGCCTTTTCTTTTCTCTTCTTAGAATTTTTTGACCTTTCTTTTCCTGTTTTCTGGCACTTTGGGCCATTTCTGACCTGCTTTTGCCCATTTCTAACCCATTGGAAGCCTTTTTTTCTTGCCTTTTCTGAACCATTTTTAAACCCTTTTTTCCTTTTCTAACCCATTTTTGTCAATTTCTCACACGTTTTCACCAAATTTTCTCAGTGCCTAACCCGTTTTTGCCCATTTCCAAGCCGTTTTAAGCCTTTTTAAATTTCCTTATCTAACATATTTTTGTCAATTTCCAAGCAGTTTCAAGCCATTTCTTTTCCATTTCTTAGTAATTTTTGCCCGTTTCTTTCCTGCGCTCACCGTTTTCTGGCCCTTTCTAGCCTGCTGTTGCCCTTTTCTAGCCCCTTATAAGCCAGTTCTGGCTGTTTCTAAACAGTTTTTACCGTTCCTATCCCTTTTTGCCCATTTGAATCACATTTTCAGCCACTTTTGGCCATTACGATCCTATTTTTGCCCCCTTTCAACCCGTTTGAAGCCAGTTTGGGCCGTTTCTACCCTGTTTTTGCAGGTTTCAACCAGATTTAAGCCTCTTTTTTTCCTTTTCCTACAATTTTTTGACCTTTCCTTTCCAGTTTTCTGCCGCTTTGGGACATATCTATCCCATTTTTTAGGTTTCATCCGGTTTTAAGCCTTTTCTTTTCTCTTCTTAGAATTTTTTGACCTTTCTTTTCCTGTTTTCTGGCACTTTGGGCCATTTCTGACCTGCTTTTGCCCATTTCTAACCCATTGGAAGCCTTTTTTCTTGCCTTTTCTGAACCATTTTTAAACCCTTTTTTCCTTTTCTAACCCATTTTTGTCAATTTCTCACACGTTTTCACCAAATTTTCTCAGTGCCTAACCCGTTTTTGCCCATTTCCAAGCCGTTTTAAGCCTTTTTAAATTTCCTTATCTAACATATTTTTGTCAATTTCCAAGCAGTTTCAAGCCATTTCTTTTCCATTTCTTAGTAATTTTTGCCCGTTTCTTTCCTGCGCTCACCGTTTTCTGGCCCTTTCTAGCCTGCTGTTGCCCTTTTCTAGCCCCTTATAAGCCAGTTCTGGCTGTTTCTAAACAGTTTTTACCGTTCCTATCCCTTTTTGCCCATTTGAATCACATTTTCAGCCACTTTTGGCCATTACGATCCTATTTTTGCCCCCTTTCAACCCGTTTGAAGCCAGTTTGGGCCGTTTCTACCCTGTTTTTGCAGGTTTCAACCAGATTTAAGCCTCTTTTTTTCCTTTTCCTACAATTTTTTGACCTTTCCTTTCCAGTTTTCTGCCGCTTTGGGACATATCTATCCCATTTTTTAGGTTTCATCCGGTTTTAAGCCTTTTCTTTTCTCTTCTTAGAATTTTTTGACCTTTCTTTTCCTGTTTTCTGGCACTTTGGGCCATTTCTGACCTGCTTTTGCCCATTTCTAACCCATTGGAAGCCTTTTTTTCTTGCCTTTTCTGAACCATTTTTAAACCCTTTTTTCCTTTTCTAACCCATTTTTGTCAATTTCTCACACGTTTTCTCCAAATTTTCTCAGTGCCTAACCCGTTTTTGCCCATTTCCAAGCCGTTTTAAGCCTTTTTAAATTTCCTTATCTAACATATTTTTGTCAATTTCCAAGCAGTTTCAAGCCATTTCTTTTCCATTTCTTAGTAATTTTTGCCCGTTTCTTTCCTGCGCTCACCGTATTCTGGCCCTTTCTAGCCTGCTGTTGCCCTTTTCTAGCCCCTTATAAGCCAGTTCTGGCTGTTTCTAAACAGTTTTTACCGTTCCTATCCCTTTTTGCCCATTTGAATCACATTTTCAGCCACTTTTGGCCATTACGATCCTATTTTTGCCCCCTTTCAACCCGTTTGAAGCCAGTTTTGGCCGTTTCTACCCTGTTTTTGCAGGTTTCAACCAGATTTAAGCCTCTTTTTTTCCTTTTCCTACAATTTTTTGACCTTTCCTTTCCAGTTTTCTGCCGCTTTGGGACATATCTATCCCATTTTTTAGGTTTCATCCGGTTTTAAGCCTTTTCTTTTCTCTTCTTAGAATTTTTTGACCTTTCTTTTCCTGTTTTCTGGCACTTTGGGCCATTTCTGACCTGCTTTTGCCCTTTTCTAACCCATTGGAAGCCTTTTTTTCTTGCCTTTTCTGAACCATTTTTAAACCCTTTTTTCCTTTTCTAACCCATTTTTGTCAATTTCTCACACGTTTTCACCAAATTTTCTCAGTGCCAAACCCGTTTTTGCCCATTTCCAAGCCGTTTTAAGCCTTTTTAAATTTCCTTATCTAACATATTTTTGTCAATTTCCAAGCAGTTTCAAGCCATTTCTTTTCCATTTCTTAGTAATTTTTGCCCGTTTCTTTCCTGCGCTCACCTTTTTCTGGCCCTTTCTAGCCTGCTGTTGCCCTTTTCTAGCCCCTTATAAGCCAGTTCTGGCTGTTTCTAAACAGTTTTTACCGTTCCTATCCCTTTTTGCCCATTTGAATCACATTTTCAGCCACTTTTGGCCATTACGATCCTATTTTTGCCCCCTTTCAACCCGTTTGAAGCCAGTTTGGGCCGTTTCTACCCTGTTTTTGCAGGTTTCAACCAGATTTAAGCCTCTTTTTTTCCTTTTCCTACAATTTTTTGACCTTTCCTTTCCAGTTTTCTGCCGCTTTGGGACATATCTATCCCATTTTTTAGGTTTCATCCGGTTTTAAGCCTTTTCTTTTCTCTTCTTAGAATTTTTTGACCTTTCTTTTCCTGTTTTCTGGCACTTTGGGCCATTTCTGACCTGCTTTTGCCCATTTCTAACCCATTGGAAGCCTTTTTTTCTTGCCTTTTCTGAACCATTTTTAAACCCTTTTTTCCTTTTCTAACCCATTTTTGTCAATTTCTCACACGTTTTCACCAAATTTTCTCAGTGCCTAACCCGTTTTTGCCCATTTCCAAGCCGTTTTAAGCCTTTTTAAATTTCCTTATCTAACATATTTTTGTCAATTTCCAAGCAGTTTCAAGCCATTTCTTTTCCATTTCTTAGTAATTTTTGCCCGTTTCTTTCCTGCGCTCACCGTTTTCTGGCCCTTTCTAGCCTGCTGTTGCCCTTTTCTAGCCCCTTATAAGCCAGTTCTGGCTGTTTCTAAACAGTTTTTACCGTTCCTATCCCTTTTTGCCCATTTGAATCACATTTTCAGCCACTTTTGGCCATTACGATCCTATTTTTGCCCCCTTTCAACCCGTTTGAAGCCAGTTTGGGCCGTTTCTACCCTGTTTTTGCAGGTTTCAACCAGATTTAAGCCTCTTTTTTTCCTTTTCCTACAATTTTTTGACCTTTCCTTTCCAGTTTTCTGCCGCTTTGGGACATATCTATCCCATTTTTTAGGTTTCATCCGGTTTTAAGCCTTTTCTTTTCTCTTCTTAGAATTTTTTGACCTTTCTTTTCCTGTTTTCTGGCACTTTGGGCCATTTCTGACCTGCTTTTGCCCATTTCTAACCCATTGGAAGCCTTTTTTTCTTGCCTTTTCTGAACCATTTTTAAACCCTTTTTTCCTTTTCTAACCCATTTTTGTCAATTTCTCACACGTTTTCACCAAATTTTCTCAGTGCCTAACCCGTTTTTGCCCATTTCCAAGCCGTTTTAAGCCTTTTTAAATTTCCTTATCTAACATATTTTTGTCAATTTCCAAGCAGTTTCAAGCCATTTCTTTTCCATTTCTTAGTAATTTTTGCCCGTTTCTTTCCTGCGCTCACCGTTTTCTGGCCCTTTCTAGCCTGCTGTTGCCCTTTTCTAGCCCCTTATAAGCCAGTTCTGGCTGTTTCTAAACAGTTTTTACCGTTCCTATCCCTTTTTGCCCATTTGAATCACATTTTCAGCCACTTTTGGCCATTACGATCCTATTTTTGCCCCCTTTCAACCCGTTTGAAGCCAGTTTGGGCCGTTTCTACCCTGTTTTTGCAGGTTTCAACCAGATTTAAGCCTCTTTTTTTCCTTTTCCTACAATTTTTTGACCTTTCCTTTCCAGTTTTCTGCCGCTTTGGGACATATCTATCCCATTTTTTAGGTTTCATCCGGTTTTAAGCCTTTTCTTTTCTCTTCTTAGAATTTTTTGACCTTTCTTTTCCTGTTTTCTGGCACTTTGGGCCATTTCTGACCTGCTTTTGCCCATTTCTAACCCATTGGAAGCCTTTTTTTCTTGCCTTTTCTGAACCATTTTTAAACCCTTTTTCCTTTTCTAACCCATTTTTGTCAATTTCTCACACGTTTTCACCAAATTTTCTCAGTGCCTAACCCGTTTTTGCCCATTTCCAAGCCGTTTTAAGCCTTTTTAAATTTCCTTATCTAACATATTTTTGTCAATTTCCAAGCAGTTTCAAGCCATTTCTTTTCCATTTCTTAGTAATTTTTGCCCGTTTCTTTCCTGCGCTCACCGTTTTCTGGCCCTTTCTAGCCTGCTGTTGCCCTTTTCTAGCCCCTTATAAGCCAGTTCTGGCTGTTTCTAAACAGTTTTTACCGTTCCTATCCCTTTTTGCCCATTTGAATCACATTTTCAGCCACTTTTGGCCATTACGATCCTATTTTTGCCCCCTTTCAACCCGTTTGAAGCCAGTTTGGGCCGTTTCTACCCTGTTTTTGCAGGTTTCAACCAGATTTAAGCCTCTTTTTTTCCTTTTCCTACAATTTTTTGACCTTTCCTTTCCAGTTTTCTGCCGCTTTGGGACATATCTATCCCATTTTTTAGGTTTCATCCGGTTTTAAGCCTTTTCTTTTCTCTTCTTAGAATTTTTTGACCTTTCTTTTCCTGTTTTCTGGCACTTTGGGCCATTTCTGACCTGCTTTTGCCCATTTCTAACCCATTGGAAGCCTTTTTTTCTTGCCTTTTCTGAACCATTTTTAAACCCTTTTTTCCTTTTCTAACCCATTTTTGTCAATTTCTCACACGTTTTCACCAAATTTTCTCAGTGCCTAACCCGTTTTTGCCCATTTCCAAGCCGTTTTAAGCCTTTTTAAATTTCCTTATCTAACATATTTTTGTCAATTTCCAAGCAGTTTCAAGCCATTTCTTTTCCATTTCTTAGTAATTTTTGCCCGTTTCTTTCCTGCGCTCACCGTTTTCTGGCCCTTTCTAGCCTGCTGTTGCCCTTTTCTAGCCCCTTATAAGCCAGTTCTGGCTGTTTCTAAACAGTTTTTACCGTTCCTATCCCTTTTTGCCCATTTGAATCACATTTTCAGCCACTTTTGGCCATTACGATCCTATTTTTGCCCCCTTTCAACCCGTTTGAAGCCAGTTTGGGCCGTTTCTACCCTGTTTTTGCAGGTTTCAACCAGATTTAAGCCTCTTTTTTTCCTTTTCCTACAATTTTTTGACCTTTCCTTTCCAGTTTTCTGCCGCTTTGGGACATATCTATCCCATTTTTTAGGTTTCATCCGGTTTTAAGCCTTTTCTTTTCTCTTCTTAGAATTTTTTGACCTTTCTTTTCCTGTTTTCTGGCACTTTGGGCCATTTCTGACCTGCTTTTGCCCATTTCTAACCCATTGGAAGCCTTTTTTTCTTGCCTTTTCTGAACCATTTTTAAACCCTTTTTTCCTTTTCTAACCCATTTTTGTCAATTTCTCACACGTTTTCACCAAATTTTCTCAGTGCCTAACCCGTTTTTGCCCATTTCCAAGCCGTTTTAAGCCTTTTTAAATTTCCTTATCTAACATATTTTTGTCAATTTCCAAGCAGTTTCAAGCCATTTCTTTTCCATTTCTTAGTAATTTTTGCCCGTTTCTTTCCTGCGCTCACCGTTTTCTGGCCCTTTCTAGCCTGCTGTTGCCCTTTTCTAGCCCCTTATAAGCCAGTTCTGGCTGTTTCTAAACAGTTTTTACCGTTCCTATCCCTTTTTGCCCATTTGAATCACATTTTCAGCCACTTTTGGCCATTACGATCCTATTTTTGCCCCCTTTCAACCCGTTTGAAGCCAGTTTGGGCCGTTTCTACCCTGTTTTTGCAGGTTTCAACCAGATTTAAGCCTCTTTTTTTCCTTTTCCTACAATTTTTTGACCTTTCCTTTCCAGTTTTCTGCCGCTTTGGGACATATCTATCCCATTTTTTAGGTTTCATCCGGTTTTAAGACTTTTCTTTTCTCTTCTTAGAATTTTTTGACCTTTCTTTTCCTGTTTTCTGGCACTTTGGGCCATTTCTGACCTGCTTTTGCCCATTTCTAACCCATTGGAAGCCTTTTTTTCTTGCCTTTTCTGAACCATTTTTAAACCCTTTTTTCCTTTTCTAACCCATTTTTGTCAATTTCTCACACGTTTTCACCAAATTTTCTCAGTGCCTAACCCGTTTTTGCCCATTTCCAAGCCGTTTTAAGCCTTTTTAAATTTCCTTATCTAACATATTTTTGTCAATTTCCAAGCAGTTTCAAGCCATTTCTTTTCCATTTCTTAGTAATTTTTGCCCGTTTCTTTCCTGCGCTCACCGTTTTCTGGCCCTTTCTAGCCTGCTGTTGCCCTTTTCTAGCCCCTTATAAGCCAGTTCTGGCTGTTTCTAAACAGTTTTTACCGTTCCTATCCCTTTTTGCCCATTTGAATCACATTTTCAGCCACTTTTGGCCATTACGATCCTATTTTTGCCCCCTTTCAACCCGTTTGAAGCCAGTTTGGGCCGTTTCTACCCTGTTTTTGCAGGTTTCAACCAGATTTAAGCCTCTTTTTTTCCTTTTCCTACAATTTTTTGACCTTTCCTTTCCAGTTTTCTGCCGCTTTGGGACATATCTATCCCATTTTTTAGGTTTCATCCGGTTTTAAGACTTTTCTTTTCTCTTCTTAGAATTTTTTGACCTTTCTTTTCCTGTTTTCTGGCACTTTGGGCCATTTCTGACCTGCTTTTGCCCATTTCTAACCCATTGGAAGCCTATTTTTCTTGCCTTTTCTGAACCATTTGTAAACCCTTTTTTCCTTTTCTAACCCATTTTTGTCAATTTCTCACACGTTTTCACCAAATTTTCTCAGTGCCTAACCCGTTTTTGCCCATTTCCAAGCCGTTTTAAGCCTTTTTAAATTTCCTTATCTAACATATTTTTGTCAATTTCCAAGCAGTTTCAAGCCATTTCTTTTCCATTTCTTAGTAATTTTTGCCCGTTTCTTTCCTGCGCTCACCGTTTTCTGGCCCTTTCTAGCCTGCTGTTGCCCTTTTCTAGCCCCTTATAAGCCAGTTCTGGCTGTTTCTAAACAGTTTTTACCGTTCCTATCCCTTTTTGCCCATTTGAATCACATTTTCAGCCACTTTTGGCCATTACGATCCTATTTTTGCCCCCTTTCAACCCGTTTGAAGCCAGTTTGGGCCGTTTCTACCCTGTTTTTGCAGGTTTCAACCAGATTTAAGCCTCTTTTTTTCCTTTTCCTACAATTTTTTGACCTTTCCTTTCCAGTTTTCTGCCGCTTTGGGACATATCTATCCCATTTTTTAGGTTTCATCCGGTTTTAAGCCTTTTCTTTTCTCTTCTTAGAATTTTTTGACCTTTCTTTTCCTGTTTTCTGGCACTTTGGGCCATTTCTGACCTGCTTTTGCCCATTTCTAACCCATTGGAAGCCTTTTTTTCTTGCCTTTTCTGAACCATTTGTAAACCCTTTTTTCCTTTTCTAACCCATTTTTGTCAATTTCTCACACGTTTTCACCAAATTTTCTCAGTGCCTAACCCGTTTTTGCCCATTTCCAAGCCGTTTTAAGCCTTTTTAAATTTCCTTATCTAACATATTTTTGTCAATTTCCAAGCAGTTTCAAGCCATTTCTTTTCCATTTCTTAGTAATTTTTGCCCGTTTCTTTCCTGCGCTCACCGTTTTCTGGCCCTTTCTAGCCTGCTGTTGCCCTTTTCTAGCCCCTTATAAGCCAGTTCTGGCTGTTTCTAAACAGTTTTTACCGTTCCTATCCCTTTTTGCCCATTTGAATCACATTTTCAGCCACTTTTGGCCATTACGATCCTATTTTTGCCCCCTTTCAACCCGTTTGAAGCCAGTTTGGGCCGTTTCTACCCTGTTTTTGCAGGTTTCAACCAGATTTAAGCCTCTTTTTTTCCTTTTCCTACAATTTTTTGACCTTTCCTTTCCAGTTTTCTGCCGCTTTGGGACATATCTATCCCATTTTTTAGGTTTCATCCGGTTTTAAGCCTTTTCTTTTCTCTTCTTAGAATTTTTTGACCTTTCTTTTCCTGTTTTCTGGCACTTTGGGCCATTTCTGACCTGCTTTTGCCCATTTCTAACCCATTGGAAGCCTTTTTTTCTTGCCTTTTCTGAACCATTTTTAAACCCTTTTTTCCTTTTCTAACCCATTTTTGTCAATTTCTCACACATTTTCACCAAATTTTCTCAGTGCCTAACCCGTTTTTGCCCATTTCCAAGCCGTTTTAAGCCTTTTTAAATTTCCTTATCTAACATATTTTTGTCAATTTCCAAGCAGTTTCAAGCCATTTCTTTTCCATTTCTTAGTAATTTTTGCCCGTTTCTTTCCTGCGCTCACCGTTTTCTGGCCCTTTCTAGCCTGCTGTTGCCCTTTTCTAGCCCCTTATAAGCCAGTTCTGGCTGTTTCTAAACAGTTTTTACCGTTCCTATCCCTTTTTGCCCATTTGAATCACATTTTCAGCCACTTTTGGCCATTACGATCCTATTTTTGCCCCCTTTCAACCCGTTTGAAGCCAGTTTGGGCCGTTTCTACCCTGTTTTTGCAGGTTTCAACCAGATTTAAGCCTCTTTTTTTCCTTTTCCTACAATTTTTTGACCTTTCCTTTCCAGTTTTCTGCCGCTTTGGGACATATCTATCCCATTTTTTAGGTTTCATCCGGTTTTAAGCCTTTTCTTTTCTCTTCTTAGAATTTTTTGACCTTTCTTTTCCTGTTTTCTGGCACTTTGGGCCATTTCTGACCTGCTTTTGCCCATTTCTAACCCATTGGAAGCCTTTTTTTCTTGCCTTTTCTGAACCATTTTTAAACCCTTTTTTCCTTTTCTAACCCATTTTTGTCAATTTCTCACACGTTTTCACCAAATTTTCTCAGTGCCTAACCCGTTTTTGCCCATTTCCAAGCCGTTTTAAGCCTTTTTAAATTTCCTTATCTAACATATTTTTGTCAATTTCCAAGCAGTTTCAAGCCATTTCTTTTCCATTTCTTAGTAATTTTTGCCCGTTTCTTTCCTGCGCTCACCGTTTTCTGGCCCTTTCTAGCCTGCTGTTGCCCTTTTCTAGCCCCTTATAAGCCAGTTCTGGCTGTTTCTAAACAGTTTTTACCGTTCCTATCCCTTTTTGCCCATTTGAATCACATTTTCAGCCACTTTTGGCCATTACGATCCTATTTTTGCCCCCTTTCAACCCGTTTGAAGCCAGTTTGGGCCGTTTCTACCCTGTTTTTGCAGGTTTCAACCAGATTTAAGCCTCTTTTTTTCCTTTTCCTACAATTTTTTGACCTTTCCTTTCCAGTTTTCTGCCGCTTTGGGACATATCTATCCCATTTTTTAGGTTTCATCCGGTTTTAAGCCTTTTCTTTTCTCTTCTTAGAATTTTTTGACCTTTCTTTTCCTGTTTTCTGGCACTTTGGGCCATTTCTGACCTGCTTTTGCCCATTTCTAACCCATTGGAAGCCTTTTTTTCTTGCCTTTTCTGAACCATTTTTAAACCCTTTTTTCCTTTTCTAACCCATTTTTGTCAATTTCTCACACGTTTTCACCAAATTTTCTCAGTGCCTAACCCGTTTTTGCCCATTTCCAAGCCGTTTTAAGCCTTTTTAAATTTCCTTATCTAACATATTTTTGTCAATTTCCAAGCAGTTTCAAGCCATTTCTTTTCCATTTCTTAGTAATTTTTGCCCGTTTCTTTCCTGCGCTCACCGTTTTCTGGCCCTTTCTAGCCTGCTGTTGCCCTTTTCTAGCCCCTTATAAGCCAGTTCTGGCTGTTTCTAAACAGTTTTTACCGTTCCTATCCCTTTTTGCCCATTTGAATCACATTTTCAGCCACTTTTGGCCATTACGATCCTATTTTTGCCCCCTTTCAACCCGTTTGAAGCCAGTTTGGGCCGTTTCTACCCTGTTTTTGCAGGTTTCAACCAGATTTAAGCCTCTTTTTTTCCTTTTCCTACAATTTTTTGACCTTTCCTTTCCAGTTTTCTGCCGCTTTGGGACATATCTATCCCATTTTTTAGGTTTCATCCGGTTTTAAGCCTTTTCTTTTCTCTTCTTAGAATTTTTTGACCTTTCTTTTCCTGTTTTCTGGCACTTTGGGCCATTTCTGACCTGCTTTTGCCCATTTCTAACCCATTGGAAGCCTTTTTTTCTTGCCTTTTCTGAACCATTTTTAAACCCTTTTTTCCTTTTCTAACCCATTTTTGTCAATTTCTCACACGTTTTCACCAAATTTTCTCAGTGCCTAACCCGTTTTTGCCCATTTCCAAGCCGTTTTAAGCCTTTTTAAATTTCCTTATCTAACATATTTTTGTCAATTTCCAAGCAGTTTCAAGCCATTTCTTTTCCATTTCTTAGTAATTTTTGCCCGTTTCTTTCCTGCGCTCACCGTTTTCTGGCCCTTTCTAGCCTGCTGTTGCCCTTTTCTAGCCCCTTATAAGCCAGTTCTGGCTGTTTCTAAACAGTTTTTACCGTTCCTATCCCTTTTTGCCCATTTGAATCACATTTTCAGCCACTTTTGGCCATTACGATCCTATTTTTGCCCCCTTTCAACCCGTTTGAAGCCAGTTTGGGCCGTTTCTACCCTGTTTTTGCAGGTTTCAACCAGATTTAAGCCTCTTTTTTTCCTTTTCCTACAATTTTTTGACCTTTCCTTTCCAGTTTTCTGCCGCTTTGGGACATATCTATCCCATTTTTTAGGTTTCATCCGGTTTTAAGCCTTTTCTTTTCTCTTCTTAGAATTTTTTGACCTTTCTTTTCCTGTTTTCTGGCACTTTGGGCCATTTCTGACCTGCTTTTGCCCATTTCTAACCCATTGGAAGCCTTTTTTTCTTGCCTTTTCTGAACCATTTTTAAACCCTTTTTTCCTTTTCTAACCCATTTTTGTCAATTTCTCACACGTTTTCACCAAATTTTCTCAGTGCCTAACCCGTTTTTGCCCATTTCCAAGCCGTTTTAAGCCTTTTTAAATTTCCTTATCTAACATATTTTTGTCAATTTCCAAGCAGTTTCAAGCCATTTCTTTTCCATTTCTTAGTAATTTTTGCCCGTTTCTTTCCTGCGCTCACCGTTTTCTGGCCCTTTCTAGCCTGCTGTTGCCCTTTTCTAGCCCCTTATAAGCCAGTTCTGGCTGTTTCTAAACAGTTTTTACCGTTCCTATCCCTTTTTGCCCATTTGAATCACATTTTCAGCCACTTTTGGCCATTACGATCCTATTTTTGCCCCCTTTCAACCCGTTTGAAGCCAGTTTGGGCCGTTTCTACCCTGTTTTTGCAGGTTTCAACCAGATTTAAGCCTCTTTTTTTCCTTTTCCTACAATTTTTTGACCTTTCCTTTCCAGTTTTCTGCCGCTTTGGGACATATCTATCCCATTTTTTAGGTTTCATCCGGTTTTAAGCCTTTTCTTTTCTCTTCTTAGAATTTTTTGACCTTTCTTTTCCTGTTTTCTGGCACTTTGGGCCATTTCTGACCTGCTTTTGCCCATTTCTAACCCATTGGAAGCCTTTTTTTCTTGCCTTTTCTGAACCATTTTTAAACCCTTTTTTCCTTTTCTAACCCATTTTTGTCAATTTCTCACACGTTTTCACCAAATTTTCTCAGTGCCTAACCCGTTTTTGCCCATTTCCAAGCCGTTTTAAGCCTTTTTAAATTTCCTTATCTAACATATTTTTGTCAATTTCCAAGCAGTTTCAAGCCATTTCTTTTCCATTTCTTAGTAATTTTTGCCCGTTTCTTTCCTGCGCTCACCGTTTTCTGGCCCTTTCTAGCCTGCTGTTGCCCTTTTCTAGCCCCTTATAAGCCAGTTCTGGCTGTTTCTAAACAGTTTTTACCGTTCCTATCCCTTTTTGCCCATTTGAATCACATTTTCAGCCACTTTTGGCCATTACGATCCTATTTTTGCCCCCTTTCAACCCGTTTGAAGCCAGTTTGGGCCGTTTCTACCCTGTTTTTGCAGGTTTCAACCAGATTTAAGCCTCTTTTTTTCCTTTTCCTACAATTTTTTGACCTTTCCTTTCCAGTTTTCTGCCGCTTTGGGACATATCTATCCCATTTTTTAGGTTTCATCCGGTTTTAAGCCTTTTCTTTTCTCTTCTTAGAATTTTTTGACCTTTCTTTTCCTGTTTTCTGGCACTTTGGGCCATTTCTGACCTGCTTTTGCCCATTTCTAACCCATTGGAAGCCTTTTTTTCTTGCCTTTTCTGAACCATTTTTAAACCCTTTTTTCCTTTTCTAACCCATTTTTGTCAATTTCTCACACGTTTTCACCAAATTTTCTCAGTGCCTAACCCGTTTTTGCCCATTTCCAAGCCGTTTTAAGCCTTTTTAAATTTCCTTATCTAACATATTTTTGTCAATTTCCAAGCAGTTTCAAGCCATTTCTTTTCCATTTCTTAGTAATTTTTGCCCGTTTCTTTCCTGCGCTCACCGTTTTCTGGCCCTTTCTAGCCTGCTGTTGCCCTTTTCTAGCCCCTTATAAGCCAGTTCTGGCTGTTTCTAAACAGTTTTTACCGTTCCTATCCCTTTTTGCCCATTTGAATCACATTTTCAGCCACTTTTGGCCATTACGATCCTATTTTTGCCCCCTTTCAACCCGTTTGAAGCCAGTTTGGGCCGTTTCTACCCTGTTTTTGCAGGTTTCAACCAGATTTAAGCCTCTTTTTTTCCTTTTCCTACAATTTTTTGACCTTTCCTTTCCAGTTTTCTGCCGCTTTGGGACATATCTATCCCATTTTTTAGGTTTCATCCGGTTTTAAGCCTTTTCTTTTCTCTTCTTAGAATTTTTTGACCTTTCTTTTCCTGTTTTCTGGCACTTTGGGCCATTTCTGACCTGCTTTTGCCCATTTCTAACCCATTGGAAGCCTTTTTTTCTTGCCTTTTCTGAACCATTTTTAAACCCTTTTTTCCTTTTCTAACCCATTTTTGTCAATTTCTCACACGTTTTCACCAAATTTTCTCAGTGCCTAACCCGTTTTTGCCCATTTCCAAGCCGTTTTAAGCCTTTTTAAATTTCCTTATCTAACATATTTTTGTCAATTTCCAAGCAGTTTCAAGCCATTTCTTTTCCATTTCTTAGTAATTTTTGCCCGTTTCTTTCCTGCGCTCACCGTTTTCTGGCCCTTTCTAGCCTGCTGTTGCCCTTTTCTAGCCCCTTATAAGCCAGTTCTGGCTGTTTCTAAACAGTTTTTACCGTTCCTATCCCTTTTTGCCCATTTGAATCACATTTTCAGCCACTTTTGGCCATTACGATCCTATTTTTGCCCCCTTTCAACCCGTTTGAAGCCAGTTTGGGCCGTTTCTACCCTGTTTTTGCAGGTTTCAACCAGATTTAAGCCTCTTTTTTTCCTTTTCCTACAATTTTTTGACCTTTCCTTTCCAGTTTTCTGCCGCTTTGGGACATATCTATCCCATTTTTTAGGTTTCATCCGGTTTTAAGCCTTTTCTTTTCTCTTCTTAGAATTTTTTGACCTTTCTTTTCCTGTTTTCTGGCACTTTGGGCCATTTCTGACCTGCTTTTGCCCATTTCTAACCCATTGGAAGCCTTTTTTTCTTGCCTTTTCTGAACCATTTTTAAACCCTTTTTTCCTTTTCTAACCCATTTTTGTCAATTTCTCACACGTTTTCACCAAATTTTCTCAGTGCCTAACCCGTTTTTGCCCATTTCCAAGCCGTTTTAAGCCTTTTTAAATTTCCTTATCTAACATATTTTTGTCAATTTCCAAGCAGTTTCAAGCCATTTCTTTTCCATTTCTTAGTAATTTTTGCCCGTTTCTTTCCTGCGCTCACCGTTTTCTGGCCCTTTCTAGCCTGCTGTTGCCCTTTTCTAGCCCCTTATAAGCCAGTTCTGGCTGTTTCTAAACAGTTTTTACCGTTCCTATCCCTTTTTGCCCATTTGAATCACATTTTCAGCCACTTTTGGCCATTACGATCCTATTTTTGCCCCCTTTCAACCCGTTTGAAGCCAGTTTGGGCCGTTTCTACCCTGTTTTTGCAGGTTTCAACCAGATTTAAGCCTCTTTTTTTCCTTTTCCTACAATTTTTTGACCTTTCCTTTCCAGTTTTCTGCCGCTTTGGGACATATCTATCCCATTTTTTAGGTTTCATCCGGTTTTAAGACTTTTCTTTTCTCTTCTTAGAATTTTTTGACCTTTCTTTTCCTGTTTTCTGGCACTTTGGGCCATTTCTGACCTGCTTTTGCCCATTTCTAACCCATTGGAAGCCTTTTTTTCTTGCCTTTTCTGAACCATTTTTAAACCCTTTTTTCCTTTTCTAACCCATTTTTGTCAATTTCTCACACGTTTTCTCCAAATTTTCTCAGTGCCTAACCCGTTTTTGCCCATTTCCAAGCCGTTTTAAGCCTTTTTAAATTTCCTTATCTAACATATTTTTGTCAATTTCCAAGCAGTTTCAAGCCATTTCTTTTCCATTTCTTAGTAATTTTTGCCCGTTTCTTTCCTGCGCTCACCGTTTTCTGGCCCTTTCTAGCCTGCTGTTGCCCTTTTCTAGCCCCTTATAAGCCAGTTCTGGCTGTTTCTAAACAGTTTTTACCGTTCCTATCCCTTTTTGCCCATTTGAATCACATTTTCAGCCACTTTTGGCCATTACGATCCTATTTTTGCCCCCTTTCAACCCGTTTGAAGCCAGTTTGGGCCGTTTCTACCCTGTTTTTGCAGGTTTCAACCAGATTTAAGCCTCTTTTTTTCCTTTTCCTACAATTTTTTGACCTTTCCTTTCCAGTTTTCTGCCGCTTTGGGACATATCTATCCCATTTTTTAGGTTTCATCCGGTTTTAAGCCTTTTCTTTTCTCTTCTTAGAATTTTTTGACCTTTCTTTTCCTGTTTTCTGGCACTTTGGGCCATTTCTGACCTGCTTTTGCCCATTTCTAACCCATTGGAAGCCTTTTTTTCTTGCCTTTTCTGAACCATTTTTAAACCCTTTTTTCCTTTTCTAACCCATTTTTGTCAATTTCTCACACGTTTTCACCAAATTTTCTCAGTGCCTAACCCGTTTTTGCCCATTTCCAAGCCGTTTTAAGCCTTTTTAAATTTCCTTATCTAACATATTTTTGTCAATTTCCAAGCAGTTTCAAGCCATTTCTTTTCCATTTCTTAGTAATTTTTGCCCGTTTCTTTCCTGCGCTCACCGTTTTCTGGCCCTTTCTAGCCTGCTGTTGCCCTTTTCTAGCCCCTTATAAGCCAGTTCTGGCTGTTTCTAAACAGTTTTTACCGTTCCTATCCCTTTTTGCCCATTTGAATCACATTTTCAGCCACTTTTGGCCATTACGATCCTATTTTTGCCCCCTTTCAACCCGTTTGAAGCCAGTTTGGGCCGTTTCTACCCTGTTTTTGCAGGTTTCAACCAGATTTAAGCCTCTTTTTTTCCTTTTCCTACAATTTTTTGACCTTTCCTTTCCAGTTTTCTGCCGCTTTGGGACATATCTATCCCATTTTTTAGGTTTCATCCGGTTTTAAGCCTTTTCTTTTCTCTTCTTAGAATTTTTTGACCTTTCTTTTCCTGTTTTCTGGCACTTTGGGCCATTTCTGACCTGCTTTTGCCCATTTCTAACCCATTGGAAGCCTTTTTTTCTTGCCTTTTCTGAACCATTTTTAAACCCTTTTTTCCTTTTCTAACCCATTTTTGTCAATTTCTCACACGTTTTCACCAAATTTTCTCAGTGCCTAACCCGTTTTTGCCCATTTCCAAGCCGTTTTAAGCCTTTTTAAATTTCCTTATCTAACATATTTTTGTCAATTTCCAAGCAGTTTCAAGCCATTTCTTTTCCATTTCTTAGTAATTTTTGCCCATTTCTTTCCTGCGCTCACCGTTTTCTGGCCCTTTCTAGCCTGCTGTTGCCCTTTTCTAGCCCCTTATAAGCCAGTTCTGGCTGTTTCTAAACAGTTTTTACCGTTCCTATCCCTTTTTGCCCATTTGAATCACATTTTCAGCCACTTTTGGCCATTACGATCCTATTTTTGCCCCCTTTCAACCCGTTTGAAGCCAGTTTGGGCCGTTTCTACCCTGTTTTTGCAGGTTTCAACCAGATTTAAGCCTCTTTTTTTCCTTTTCCTACAATTTTTTGACCTTTCCTTTCCAGTTTTCTGCCGCTTTGGGACATATCTATCCCATTTTTTAGGTTTCATCCGGTTTTAAGCCTTTTCTTTTCTCTTCTTAGAATTTTTTGACCTTTCTTTTCCTGTTTTCTGGCACTTTGGGCCATTTCTGACCTGCTTTTGCCCATTTCTAACCCATTGGAAGCCTTTTTTTCTTGCCTTTTCTGAACCATTTTTAAACCCTTTTTTCCTTTTCTAACCCATTTTTGTCAATTTCTCACACGTTTTCACCAAATTTTCTCAGTGCCTAACCCGTTTTTGCCCATTTCCAAGCCGTTTTAAGCCTTTTTAAATTTCCTTATCTAACATATTTTTGTCAATTTCCAAGCAGTTTCAAGCCATTTCTTTTCCATTTCTTAGTAATTTTTGCCCGTTTCTTTCCTGCGCTCACCGTTTTCTGGCCCTTTCTAGCCTGCTGTTGCCCTTTTCTAGCCCCTTATAAGCCAGTTCTGGCTGTTTCTAAACAGTTTTTACCGTTCCTATCCCTTTTTGCCCATTTGAATCACATTTTCAGCCACTTTTGGCCATTACGATCCTATTTTTGCCCCCTTTCAACCCGTTTGAAGCCAGTTTGGGCCGTTTCTACCCTGTTTTTGCAGGTTTCAACCAGATTTAAGCCTCTTTTTTTCCTTTTCCTACAATTTTTTGACCTTTCCTTTCCAGTTTTCTGCCGCTTTGGGACATATCTATCCCATTTTTTAGGTTTCATCCGGTTTTAAGCCTTTTCTTTTCTCTTCTTAGAATTTTTTGACCTTTCTTTTCCTGTTTTCTGGCACTTTGGGCCATTTCTGACCTGCTTTTGCCCATTTCTAACCCATTGGAAGCCTTTTTTTCTTGCCTTTTCTGAACCATTTTTAAACCCTTTTTTCCTTTTCTAACCCATTTTTGTCAATTTCTCACACGTTTTCACCAAATTTTCTCAGTGCCTAACCCGTTTTTGCCCATTTCCAAGCCGTTTTAAGCCTTTTTAAATTTCCTTATCTAACATATTTTTGTCAATTTCCAAGCAGTTTCAAGCCATTTCTTTTCCATTTCTTAGTAATTTTTGCCCGTTTCTTTCCTGCGCTCACCGTTTTCTGGCCCTTTCTAGCCTGCTGTTGCCCTTTTCTAGCCCCTTATAAGCCAGTTCTGGCTGTTTCTAAACAGTTTTTACCGTTCCTATCCCTTTTTGCCCATTTGAATCACATTTTCAGCCACTTTTGGCCATTACGATCCTATTTTTGCCCCCTTTCAACCCGTTTGAAGCCAGTTTGGGCCGTTTCTACCCTGTTTTTGCAGGTTTCAACCAGATTTAAGCCTCTTTTTTTCCTTTTCCTACAATTTTTTGACCTTTCCTTTCCAGTTTTCTGCCGCTTTGGGACATATCTATCCCATTTTTTAGGTTTCATCCGGTTTTAAGCCTTTTCTTTTCTCTTCTTAGAATTTTTTGACCTTTCTTTTCCTGTTTTCTGGCACTTTGGGCCATTTCTGACCTGCTTTTGCCCATTTCTAACCCATTGGAAGCCTTTTTTTCTTGCCTTTTCTGAACCATTTTTAAACCCTTTTTTCCTTTTCTAACCCATTTTTGTCAATTTCTCACACGTTTTCACCAAATTTTCTCAGTGCCTAACCCGTTTTTGCCCATTTCCAAGCCGTTTTAAGCCTTTTTAAATTTCCTTATCTAACATATTTTTGTCAATTTCCAAGCAGTTTCAAGCCATTTCTTTTCCATTTCTTAGTAATTTTTGCCCGTTTCTTTCCTGCGCTCACCGTTTTCTGGCCCTTTCTAGCCTGCTGTTGCCCTTTTCTAGCCCCTTATAAGCCAGTTCTGGCTGTTTCTAAACAGTTTTTACCGTTCCTATCCCTTTTTGCCCATTTGAATCACATTTTCAGCCACTTTTGGCCATTACGATCCTATTTTTGCCCCCTTTCAACCCGTTTGAAGCCAGTTTGGGCCGTTTCTACCCTGTTTTTGCAGGTTTCAACCAGATTTAAGCCTCTTTTTTTCCTTTTCCTACAATTTTTTGACCTTTCCTTTCCAGTTTTCTGCCGCTTTGGGACATATCTATCCCATTTTTTAGGTTTCATCCGGTTTTAAGCCTTTTCTTTTCTCTTCTTAGAATTTTTTGACCTTTCTTTTCCTGTTTTCTGGCACTTTGGGCCATTTCTGACCTGCTTTTGCCCATTTCTAACCCATTGGAAGCCTTTTTTTCTTGCCTTTTCTGAACCATTTTTAAACCCTTTTTTCCTTTTCTAACCCATTTTTGTCAATTTCTCACACGTTTTCACCAAATTTTCTCAGTGCCTAACCCGTTTTTGCCCATTTCCAAGCCGTTTTAAGCCTTTTTAAATTTCCTTATCTAACATATTTTTGTCAATTTCCAAGCAGTTTCAAGCCATTTCTTTTCCATTTCTTAGTAATTTTTGCCCGTTTCTTTCCTGCGCTCACCGTTTTCTGGCCCTTTCTAGCCTGCTGTTGCCCTTTTCTAGCCCCTTATAAGCCAGTTCTGGCTGTTTCTAAACAGTTTTTACCGTTCCTATCCCTTTTTGCCCATTTGAATCACATTTTCAGCCACTTTTGGCCATTACGATCCTATTTTTGCCCCCTTTCAACCCGTTTGAAGCCAGTTTGGGCCGTTTCTACCCTGTTTTTGCAGGTTTCAACCAGATTTAAGCCTCTTTTTTTCCTTTTCCTACAATTTTTTGACCTTTCCTTTCCAGTTTTCTGCCGCTTTGGGACATATCTATCCCATTTTTTAGGTTTCATCCGGTTTTAAGCCTTTTCTTTTCTCTTCTTAGAATTTTTTGACCTTTCTTTTCCTGTTTTCTGGCACTTTGGGCCATTTCTGACCTGCTTTTGCCCATTTCTAACCCATTGGAAGCCTTTTTTTCTTGCCTTTTCTGAACCATTTTTAAACCCTTTTTTCCTTTTCTAACCCATTTTTGTCAATTTCTCACACGTTTTCACCAAATTTTCTCAGTGCCTAACCCGTTTTTGCCCATTTCCAAGCCGTTTTAAGCCTTTTTAAATTTCCTTATCTAACATATTTTTGTCAATTTCCAAGCAGTTTCAAGCCATTTCTTTTCCATTTCTTAGTAATTTTTGCCCGTTTCTTTCCTGCGCTCACCGTTTTCTGGCCCTTTCTAGCCTGCTGTTGCCCTTTTCTAGCCCCTTATAAGCCAGTTCTGGCTGTTTCTAAACAGTTTTTACCGTTCCTATCCCTTTTTGCCCATTTGAATCACATTTTCAGCCACTTTTGGCCATTACGATCCTATTTTTGCCCCCTTTCAACCCGTTTGAAGCCAGTTTGGGCCGTTTCTACCCTGTTTTTGCAGGTTTCAACCAGATTTAAGCCTCTTTTTTTCCTTTTCCTACAATTTTTTGACCTTTCCTTTCCAGTTTTCTGCCGCTTTGGGACATATCTATCCCATTTTTTAGGTTTCATCCGGTTTTAAGCCTTTTCTTTTCTCTTCTTAGAATTTTTTGACCTTTCTTTTCCTGTTTTCTGGCACTTTGGGCCATTTCTGACCTGCTTTTGCCCATTTCTAACCCATTGGAAGCCTTTTTTTCTTGCCTTTTCTGAACCATTTTTAAACCCTTTTTTCCTTTTCTAACCCATTTTTGTCAATTTCTCACACGTTTTCACCAAATTTTCTCAGTGCCTAACCCGTTTTTGCCCATTTCCAAGCCGTTTTAAGCCTTTTTAAATTTCCTTATCTAACATATTTTTGTCAATTTCCAAGCAGTTTCAAGCCATTTCTTTTCCATTTCTTAGTAATTTTTGCCCGTTTCTTTCCTGCGCTCACCGTTTTCTGGCCCTTTCTAGCCTGCTGTTGCCCTTTTCTAGCCCCTTATAAGCCAGTTCTGGCTGTTTCTAAACAGTTTTTACCGTTCCTATCCCTTTTTGCCCATTTGAATCACATTTTCAGCCACTTTTGGCCATTACGATCCTATTTTTGCCCCCTTTCAACCCGTTTGAAGCCAGTTTGGGCCGTTTCTACCCTGTTTTTGCAGGTTTCAACCAGATTTAAGCCTCTTTTTTTCCTTTTCCTACAATTTTTTGACCTTTCCTTTCCAGTTTTCTGCCGCTTTGGGACATATCTATCCCATTTTTTAGGTTTCATCCGGTTTTAAGCCTTTTCTTTTCTCTTCTTAGAATTTTTTGACCTTTCTTTTCCTGTTTTCTGGCACTTTGGGCCATTTCTGACCTGCTTTTGCCCATTTCTAACCCATTGGAAGCCTTTTTTTCTTGCCTTTTCTGAACCATTTTTAAACCCTTTTTTCCTTTTCTAACCCATTTTTGTCAATTTCTCACACGTTTTCACCAAATTTTCTCAGTGCCTAACCCGTTTTTGCCCATTTCCAAGCCGTTTTAAGCCTTTTTAAATTTCCTTATCTAACATATTTTTGTCAATTTCCAAGCAGTTTCAAGCCATTTCTTTTCCATTTCTTAGTAATTTTTGCCCGTTTCTTTCCTGCGCTCACCGTTTTCTGGCCCTTTCTAGCCTGCTGTTGCCCTTTTCTAGCCCCTTATAAGCCAGTTCTGGCTGTTTCTAAACAGTTTTTACCGTTCCTATCCCTTTTTGCCCATTTGAATCACATTTTCAGCCACTTTTGGCCATTACGATCCTATTTTTGCCCCCTTTCAACCCGTTTGAAGCCAGTTTGGGCCGTTTCTACCCTGTTTTTGCAGGTTTCAACCAGATTTAAGCCTCTTTTTTTCCTTTTCCTACAATTTTTTGACCTTTCCTTTCCAGTTTTCTGCCGCTTTGGGACATATCTATCCCATTTTTTAGGTTTCATCCGGTTTTAAGCCTTTTCTTTTCTCTTCTTAGAATTTTTTGACCTTTCTTTTCCTGTTTTCTGGCACTTTGGGCCATTTCTGACCTGCTTTTGCCCATTTCTAACCCATTGGAAGCCTTTTTTTCTTGCCTTTTCTGAACCATTTTTAAACCCTTTTTTCCTTTTCTAACCCATTTTTGTCAATTTCTCACACGTTTTCACCAAATTTTCTCAGTGCCTAACCCGTTTTTGCCCATTTCCAAGCCGTTTTAAGCCTTTTTAAATTTCCTTATCTAACATATTTTTGTCAATTTCCAAGCAGTTTCAAGCCATTTCTTTTCCATTTCTTAGTAATTTTTGCCCGTTTCTTTCCTGCGCTCACCGTTTTCTGGCCCTTTCTAGCCTGCTGTTGCCCTTTTCTAGCCCCTTATAAGCCAGTTCTGGCTGTTTCTAAACAGTTTTTACCGTTCCTATCCCTTTTTGCCCATTTGAATCACATTTTCAGCCACTTTTGGCCATTACGATCCTATTTTTGCCCCCTTTCAACCCGTTTGAAGCCAGTTTGGGCCGTTTCTACCCTGTTTTTGCAGGTTTCAACCAGATTTAAGCCTCTTTTTTTCCTTTTCCTACAATTTTTTGACCTTTCCTTTCCAGTTTTCTGCCGCTTTGGGACATATCTATCCCATTTTTTAGGTTTCATCCGGTTTTAAGCCTTTTCTTTTCTCTTCTTAGAATTTTTTGACCTTTCTTTTCCTGTTTTCTGGCACTTTGGGCCATTTCTGACCTGCTTTTGCCCATTTCTAACCCATTGGAAGCCTTTTTTTCTTGCCTTTTCTGAACCATTTTTAAACCCTTTTTTCCTTTTCTAACCCATTTTTGTCAATTTCTCACACGTTTTCACCAAATTTTCTCAGTGCCTAACCCGTTTTTGCCCATTTCCAAGCCGTTTTAAGCCTTTTTAAATTTCCTTATCTAACATATTTTTGTCAATTTCCAAGCAGTTTCAAGCCATTTCTTTTCCATTTCTTAGTAATTTTTGCCCGTTTCTTTCCTGCGCTCACCGTTTTCTGGCCCTTTCTAGCCTGCTGTTGCCCTTTTCTAGCCCCTTATAAGCCAGTTCTGGCTGTTTCTAAACAGTTTTTACCGTTCCTATCCCTTTTTGCCCATTTGAATCACATTTTCAGCCACTTTTGGCCATTACGATCCTATTTTTGCCCCCTTTCAACCCGTTTGAAGCCAGTTTGGGCCGTTTCTACCCTGTTTTTGCAGGTTTCAACCAGATTTAAGCCTCTTTTTTTCCTTTTCCTACAATTTTTTGACCTTTCCTTTCCAGTTTTCTGCCGCTTTGGGACATATCTATCCCATTTTTTAGGTTTCATCCGGTTTTAAGCCTTTTCTTTTCTCTTCTTAGAATTTTTTGACCTTTCTTTTCCTGTTTTCTGGCACTTTGGGCCATTTCTGACCTGCTTTTGCCCATTTCTAACCCATTGGAAGCCTTTTTTTCTTGCCTTTTCTGAACCATTTTTAAACCCTTTTTTCCTTTTCTAACCCATTTTTGTCAATTTCTCACACGTTTTCACCAAATTTTCTCAGTGCCTAACCCGTTTTTGCCCATTTCCAAGCCGTTTTAAGCCTTTTTAAATTTCCTTATCTAACATATTTTTGTCAATTTCCAAGCAGTTTCAAGCCATTTCTTTTCCATTTCTTAGTAATTTTTGCCCGTTTCTTTCCTGCGCTCACCGTTTTCTGGCCCTTTCTAGCCTGCTGTTGCCCTTTTCTAGCCCCTTATAAGCCAGTTCTGGCTGTTTCTAAACAGTTTTTACCGTTCCTATCCCTTTTTGCCCATTTGAATCACATTTTCAGCCACTTTTGGCCATTACGATCCTATTTTTGCCCCCTTTCAACCCGTTTGAAGCCAGTTTGGGCCGTTTCTACCCTGTTTTTGCAGGTTTCAACCAGATTTAAGCCTCTTTTTTTCCTTTTCCTACAATTTTTTGACCTTTCCTTTCCAGTTTTCTGCCGCTTTGGGACATATCTATCCCATTTTTTAGGTTTCATCCGGTTTTAAGACTTTTCTTTTCTCTTCTTAGAATTTTTTGACCTTTCTTTTCCTGTTTTCTGGCACTTTGGGCCATTTCTGACCTGCTTTTGCCCATTTCTAACCCATTGGAAGCCTTTTTTTCTTGCCTTTTCTGAACCATTTTTAAACCCTTTTTTCCTTTTCTAACCCATTTTTGTCAATTTCTCACACGTTTTCACCAAATTTTCTCAGTGCCTAACCCGTTTTTGCCCATTTCCAAGCCGTTTTAAGCCTTTTTAAATTTCCTTATCTAACATATTTTTGTCAATTTCCAAGCAGTTTCAAGCCATTTCTTTTCCATTTCTTAGTAATTTTTGCCCGTTTCTTTCCTGCGCTCACCGTTTTCTGGCCCTTTCTAGCCTGCTGTTGCCCTTTTCTAGCCCCTTATAAGCCAGTTCTGGCTGTTTCTAAACAGTTTTTACCGTTCCTATCCCTTTTTGCCCATTTGAATCACATTTTCAGCCACTTTTGGCCATTACGATCCTATTTTTGCCCCCTTTCAACCCGTTTGAAGCCAGTTTGGGCCGTTTCTACCCTGTTTTTGCAGGTTTCAACCAGATTTAAGCCTCTTTTTTTCCTTTTCCTACAATTTTTTGACCTTTCCTTTCCAGTTTTCTGCCGCTTTGGGACATATCTATCCCATTTTTTAGGTTTCATCCGGTTTTAAGCCTTTTCTTTTCTCTTCTTAGAATTTTTTGACCTTTCTTTTCCTGTTTTCTGGCACTTTGGGCCATTTCTGACCTGCTTTTGCCCATTTCTAACCCATTGGAAGCCTTTTTTTCTTGCCTTTTCTGAACCATTTTTAAACCCTTTTTTCCTTTTCTAACCCATTTTTGTCAATTTCTCACACGTTTTCACCAAATTTTCTCAGTGCCTAACCCGTTTTTGCCCATTTCCAAGCCGTTTTAAGCCTTTTTAAATTTCCTTATCTAACATATTTTTGTCAATTTCCAAGCAGTTTCAAGCCATTTCTTTTCCATTTCTTAGTAATTTTTGCCCGTTTCTTTCCTGCGCTCACCGTTTTCTGGCCCTTTCTAGCCTGCTGTTGCCCTTTTCTAGCCCCTTATAAGCCAGTTCTGGCTGTTTCTAAACAGTTTTTACCGTTCCTATCCCTTTTTGCCCATTTGAATCACATTTTCAGCCACTTTTGGCCATTACGATCCTATTTTTGCCCCCTTTCAACCCGTTTGAAGCCAGTTTGGGCCGTTTCTACCCTGTTTTTGCAGGTTTCAACCAGATTTAAGCCTCTTTTTTTCCTTTTCCTACAATTTTTTGACCTTTCCTTTCCAGTTTTCTGCCGCTTTGGGACATATCTATCCCATTTTTTAGGTTTCATCCGGTTTTAAGCCTTTTCTTTTCTCTTCTTAGAATTTTTTGACCTTTCTTTTCCTGTTTTCTGGCACTTTGGGCCATTTCTGACCTGCTTTTGCCCATTTCTAACCCATTGGAAGCCTTTTTTTCTTGCCTTTTCTGAACCATTTTTAAACCCTTTTTTCCTTTTCTAACCCATTTTTGTCAATTTCTCACACGTTTTCACCAAATTTTCTCAGTGCCTAACCCGTTTTTGCCCATTTCCAAGCCGTTTTAAGCCTTTTTAAATTTCCTTATCTAACATATTTTTGTCAATTTCCAAGCAGTTTCAAGCCATTTCTTTTCCATTTCTTAGTAATTTTTGCCCGTTTCTTTCCTGCGCTCACCGTTTTCTGGCCCTTTCTAGCCTGCTGTTGCCCTTTTCTAGCCCCTTATAAGCCAGTTCTGGCTGTTTCTAAACAGTTTTTACCGTTCCTATCCCTTTTTGCCCATTTGAATCACATTTTCAGCCACTTTTGGCCATTACGATCCTATTTTTGCCCCCTTTCAACCCGTTTGAAGCCAGTTTGGGCCGTTTCTACCCTGTTTTTGCAGGTTTCAACCAGATTTAAGCCTCTTTTTTTCCTTTTCCTACAATTTTTTGACCTTTCCTTTCCAGTTTTCTGCCGCTTTGGGACATATCTATCCCATTTTTTAGGTTTCATCCGGTTTTAAGCCTTTTCTTTTCTCTTCTTAGAATTTTTTGACCTTTCTTTTCCTGTTTTCTGGCACTTTGGGCCATTTCTGACCTGCTTTTGCCCATTTCTAACCCATTGGAAGCCTTTTTTTCTTGCCTTTTCTGAACCATTTTTAAACCCTTTTTTCCTTTTCTAACCCATTTTTGTCAATTTCTCACACGTTTTCACCAAATTTTCTCAGTGCCTAACCCGTTTTTGCCCATTTCCAAGCCGTTTTAAGCCTTTTTAAATTTCCTTATCTAACATATTTTTGTCAATTTCCAAGCAGTTTCAAGCCATTTCTTTTCCATTTCTTAGTAATTTTTGCCCGTTTCTTTCCTGCGCTCACCGTTTTCTGGCCCTTTCTAGCCTGCTGTTGCCCTTTTCTAGCCCCTTATAAGCCAGTTCTGGCTGTTTCTAAACAGTTTTTACCGTTCCTATCCCTTTTTGCCCATTTGAATCACATTTTCAGCCACTTTTGGCCATTACGATCCTATTTTTGCCCCCTTTCAACCCGTTTGAAGCCAGTTTGGGCCGTTTCTACCCTGTTTTTGCAGGTTTCAACCAGATTTAAGCCTCTTTTTTTCCTTTTCCTACAATTTTTTGACCTTTCCTTTCCAGTTTTCTGCCGCTTTGGGACATATCTATCCCATTTTTTAGGTTTCATCCGGTTTTAAGACTTTTCTTTTCTCTTCTTAGAATTTTTTGACCTTTCTTTTCCTGTTTTCTGGCACTTTGGGCCATTTCTGACCTGCTTTTGCCCATTTCTAACCCATTGGAAGCCTTTTTTTCTTGCCTTTTCTGAACCATTTTTAAACCCTTTTTTCCTTTTCTAACCCATTTTTGTCAATTTCTCACACGTTTTCACCAAATTTTCTCAGTGCCTAACCCGTTTTTGCCCATTTCCAAGCCGTTTTAAGCCTTTTTAAATTTCCTTATCTAACATATTTTTGTCAATTTCCAAGCAGTTTCAAGCCATTTCTTTTCCATTTCTTAGTAATTTTTGCCCGTTTCTTTCCTGCGCTCACCGTTTTCTGGCCCTTTCTAGCCTGCTGTTGCCCTTTTCTAGCCCCTTATAAGCCAGTTCTGGCTGTTTCTAAACAGTTTTTACCGTTCCTATCCCTTTTTGCCCATTTGAATCACATTTTCAGCCACTTTTGGCCATTACGATCCTATTTTTGCCCCCTTTCAACCCGTTTGAAGCCAGTTTGGGCCGTTTCTACCCTGTTTTTGCAGGTTTCAACCAGATTTAAGCCTCTTTTTTTCCTTTTCCTACAATTTTTTGACCTTTCCTTTCCAGTTTTCTGCCGCTTTGGGACATATCTATCCCATTTTTTAGGTTTCATCCGGTTTTAAGCCTTTTCTTTTCTCTTCTTAGAATTTTTTGACCTTTCTTTTCCTGTTTTCTGGCACTTTGGGCCATTTCTGACCTGCTTTTGCCCATTTCTAACCCATTGGAAGCCTTTTTTTCTTGCCTTTTCTGAACCATTTTTAAACCCTTTTTTCCTTTTCTAACCCATTTTTGTCAATTTCTCACACGTTTTCACCAAATTTTCTCAGTGCCTAACCCGTTTTTGCCCATTTCCAAGCCGTTTTAAGCCTTTTTAAATTTCCTTATCTAACATATTTTTGTCAATTTCCAAGCAGTTTCAAGCCATTTCTTTTCCATTTCTTAGTAATTTTTGCCCGTTTCTTTCCTGCGCTCACCGTTTTCTGGCCCTTTCTAGCCTGCTGTTGCCCTTTTCTAGCCCCTTATAAGCCAGTTCTGGCTGTTTCTAAACAGTTTTTACCGTTCCTATCCCTTTTTGCCCATTTGAATCACATTTTCAGCCACTTTTGGCCATTACGATCCTATTTTTGCCCCCTTTCAACCCGTTTGAAGCCAGTTTGGGCCGTTTCTACCCTGTTTTTGCAGGTTTCAACCAGATTTAAGCCTCTTTTTTTCCTTTTCCTACAATTTTTTGACCTTTCCTTTCCAGTTTTCTGCCGCTTTGGGACATATCTATCCCATTTTTTAGGTTTCATCCGGTTTTAAGCCTTTTCTTTTCTCTTCTTAGAATTTTTTGACCTTTCTTTTCCTGTTTTCTGGCACTTTGGGCCATTTCTGACCTGCTTTTGCCCATTTCTAACCCATTGGAAGCCTTTTTTTCTTGCCTTTTCTGAACCATTTTTAAACCCTTTTTTCCTTTTCTAACCCATTTTTGTCAATTTCTCACACGTTTTCACCAAATTTTCTCAGTGCCTAACCCGTTTTTGCCCATTTCCAAGCCGTTTTAAGCCTTTTTAAATTTCCTTATCTAACATATTTTTGTCAATTTCCAAGCAGTTTCAAGCCATTTCTTTTCCATTTCTTAGTAATTTTTGCCCGTTTCTTTCCTGCGCTCACCGTTTTCTGGCCCTTTCTAGCCTGCTGTTGCCCTTTTCTAGCCCCTTATAAGCCAGTTCTGGCTGTTTCTAAACAGTTTTTACCGTTCCTATCCCTTTTTGCCCATTTGAATCACATTTTCAGCCACTTTTGGCCATTACGATCCTATTTTTGCCCCCTTTCAACCCGTTTGAAGCCAGTTTGGGCCGTTTCTACCCTGTTTTTGCAGGTTTCAACCAGATTTAAGCCTCTTTTTTTCCTTTTCCTACAATTTTTTGACCTTTCCTTTCCAGTTTTCTGCCGCTTTGGGACATATCTATCCCATTTTTTAGGTTTCATCCGGTTTTAAGCCTTTTCTTTTCTCTTCTTAGAATTTTTTGACCTTTCTTTTCCTGTTTTCTGGCACTTTGGGCCATTTCTGACCTGCTTTTGCCCATTTCTAACCCATTGGAAGCCTTTTTTTCTTGCCTTTTCTGAACCATTTTTAAACCCTTTTTTCCTTTTCTAACCCATTTTTGTCAATTTCTCACACGTTTTCACCAAATTTTCTCAGTGCCTAACCCGTTTTTGCCCATTTCCAAGCCGTTTTAAGCCTTTTTAAATTTCCTTATCTAACATATTTTTGTCAATTTCCAAGCAGTTTCAAGCCATTTCTTTTCCATTTCTTAGTAATTTTTGCCCGTTTCTTTCCTGCGCTCACCGTTTTCTGGCCCTTTCTAGCCTGCTGTTGCCCTTTTCTAGCCCCTTATAAGCCAGTTCTGGCTGTTTCTAAACAGTTTTTACCGTTCCTATCCCTTTTTGCCCATTTGAATCACATTTTCAGCCACTTTTGGCCATTACGATCCTATTTTTGCCCCCTTTCAACCCGTTTGAAGCCAGTTTGGGCCGTTTCTACCCTGTTTTTGCAGGTTTCAACCAGATTTAAGCCTCTTTTTTTCCTTTTCCTACAATTTTTTGACCTTTCCTTTCCAGTTTTCTGCCGCTTTGGGACATATCTATCCCATTTTTTAGGTTTCATCCGGTTTTAAGCCTTTTCTTTTCTCTTCTTAGAATTTTTTGACCTTTCTTTTCCTGTTTTCTGGCACTTTGGGCCATTTCTGACCTGCTTTTGCCCATTTCTAACCCATTGGAAGCCTTTTTTTCTTGCCTTTTCTGAACCATTTTTAAACCCTTTTTTCCTTTTCTAACCCATTTTTGTCAATTTCTCACACGTTTTCACCAAATTTTCTCAGTGCCTAACCCGTTTTTGCCCATTTCCAAGCCGTTTTAAGCCTTTTTAAATTTCCTTATCTAACATATTTTTGTCAATTTCCAAGCAGTTTCAAGCCATTTCTTTTCCATTTCTTAGTAATTTTTGCCCGTTTCTTTCCTGCGCTCACCGTTTTCTGGCCCTTTCTAGCCTGCTGTTGCCCTTTTCTAGCCCCTTATAAGCCAGTTCTGGCTGTTTCTAAACAGTTTTTACCGTTCCTATCCCTTTTTGCCCATTTGAATCACATTTTCAGCCACTTTTGGCCATTACGATCCTATTTTTGCCCCCTTTCAACCCGTTTGAAGCCAGTTTGGGCCGTTTCTACCCTGTTTTTGCAGGTTTCAACCAGATTTAAGCCTCTTTTTTTCCTTTTCCTACAATTTTTTGACCTTTCCTTTCCAGTTTTCTGCCGCTTTGGGACATATCTATCCCATTTTTTAGGTTTCATCCGGTTTTAAGCCTTTTCTTTTCTCTTCTTAGAATTTTTTGACCTTTCTTTTCCTGTTTTCTGGCACTTTGGGCCATTTCTGACCTGCTTTTGCCCATTTCTAACCCATTGGAAGCCTTTTTTTCTTGCCTTTTCTGAACCATTTTTAAACCCTTTTTTCCTTTTCTAACCCATTTTTGTCAATTTCTCACACGTTTTCACCAAATTTTCTCAGTGCCTAACCCGTTTTTGCCCATTTCCAAGCCGTTTTAAGCCTTTTTAAATTTCCTTATCTAACATATTTTTGTCAATTTCCAAGCAGTTTCAAGCCATTTCTTTTCCATTTCTTAGTAATTTTTGCCCGTTTCTTTCCTGCGCTCACCGTTTTCTGGCCCTTTCTAGCCTGCTGTTGCCCTTTTCTAGCCCCTTATAAGCCAGTTCTGGCTGTTTCTAAACAGTTTTTACCGTTCCTATCCCTTTTTGCCCATTTGAATCACATTTTCAGCCACTTTTGGCCATTACGATCCTATTTTTGCCCCCTTTCAACCCGTTTGAAGCCAGTTTGGGCCGTTTCTACCCTGTTTTTGCAGGTTTCAACCAGATTTAAGCCTCTTTTTTTCCTTTTCCTACAATTTTTTGACCTTTCCTTTCCAGTTTTCTGCCGCTTTGGGACATATCTATCCCATTTTTTAGGTTTCATCCGGTTTTAAGCCTTTTCTTTTCTCTTCTTAGAATTTTTTGACCTTTCTTTTCCTGTTTTCTGGCACTTTGGGCCATTTCTGACCTGCTTTTGCCCATTTCTAACCCATTGGAAGCCTTTTTTTCTTGCCTTTTCTGAACCATTTTTAAACCCTTTTTTCCTTTTCTAACCCATTTTTGTCAATTTCTCACACGTTTTCACCAAATTTTCTCAGTGCCTAACCCGTTTTTGCCCATTTCCAAGCCGTTTTAAGCCTTTTTAAATTTCCTTATCTAACATATTTTTGTCAATTTCCAAGCAGTTTCAAGCCATTTCTTTTCCATTTCTTAGTAATTTTTGCCCGTTTCTTTCCTGCGCTCACCGTTTTCTGGCCCTTTCTAGCCTGCTGTTGCCCTTTTCTAGCCCCTTATAAGCCAGTTCTGGCTGTTTCTAAACAGTTTTTACCGTTCCTATCCCTTTTTGCCCATTTGAATCACATTTTCAGCCACTTTTGGCCATTACGATCCTATTTTTGCCCCCTTTCAACCCGTTTGAAGCCAGTTTGGGCCGTTTCTACCCTGTTTTTGCAGGTTTCAACCAGATTTAAGCCTCTTTTTTTCCTTTTCCTACAATTTTTTGACCTTTCCTTTCCAGTTTTCTGCCGCTTTGGGACATATCTATCCCATTTTTTAGGTTTCATCCGGTTTTAAGCCTTTTCTTTTCTCTTCTTAGAATTTTTTGACCTTTCTTTTCCTGTTTTCTGGCACTTTGGGCCATTTCTGACCTGCTTTTGCCCATTTCTAACCCATTGGAAGCCTTTTTTTCTTGCCTTTTCTGAACCATTTTTAAACCCTTTTTTCCTTTTCTAACCCATTTTTGTCAATTTCTCACACGTTTTCACCAAATTTTCTCAGTGCCTAACCCGTTTTTGCCCATTTCCAAGCCGTTTTAAGCCTTTTTAAATTTCCTTATCTAACATATTTTTGTCAATTTCCAAGCAGTTTCAAGCCATTTCTTTTCCATTTCTTAGTAATTTTTGCCCGTTTCTTTCCTGCGCTCACCGTTTTCTGGCCCTTTCTAGCCTGCTGTTGCCCTTTTCTAGCCCCTTATAAGCCAGTTCTGGCTGTTTCTAAACAGTTTTTACCGTTCCTATCCCTTTTTGCCCATTTGAATCACATTTTCAGCCACTTTTGGCCATTACGATCCTATTTTTGCCCCCTTTCAACCCGTTTGAAGCCAGTTTGGGCCGTTTCTACCCTGTTTTTGCAGGTTTCAACCAGATTTAAGCCTCTTTTTTTCCTTTTCCTACAATTTTTTGACCTTTCCTTTCCAGTTTTCTGCCGCTTTGGGACATATCTATCCCATTTTTTAGGTTTCATCCGGTTTTAAGCCTTTTCTTTTCTCTTCTTAGAATTTTTTGACCTTTCTTTTCCTGTTTTCTGGCACTTTGGGCCATTTCTGACCTGCTTTTGCCCATTTCTAACCCATTGGAAGCCTTTTTTTCTTGCCTTTTCTGAACCATTTTTAAACCCTTTTTTCCTTTTCTAACCCATTTTTGTCAATTTCTCACACGTTTTCACCAAATTTTCTCAGTGCCTAACCCGTTTTTGCCCATTTCCAAGCCGTTTTAAGCCTTTTTAAATTTCCTTATCTAACATATTTTTGTCAATTTCCAAGCAGTTTCAAGCCATTTCTTTTCCATTTCTTAGTAATTTTTGCCCGTTTCTTTCCTGCGCTCACCGTTTTCTGGCCCTTTCTAGCCTGCTGTTGCCCTTTTCTAGCCCCTTATAAGCCAGTTCTGGCTGTTTCTAAACAGTTTTTACCGTTCCTATCCCTTTTTGCCCATTTGAATCACATTTTCAGCCACTTTTGGCCATTACGATCCTATTTTTGCCCCCTTTCAACCCGTTTGAAGCCAGTTTGGGCCGTTTCTACCCTGTTTTTGCAGGTTTCAACCAGATTTAAGCCTCTTTTTTTCCTTTTCCTACAATTTTTTGACCTTTCCTTTCCAGTTTTCTGCCGCTTTGGGACATATCTATCCCATTTTTTAGGTTTCATCCGGTTTTAAGCCTTTTCTTTTCTCTTCTTAGAATTTTTTGACCTTTCTTTTCCTGTTTTCTGGCACTTTGGGCCATTTCTGACCTGCTTTTGCCCATTTCTAACCCATTGGAAGCCTTTTTTTCTTGCCTTTTCTGAACCATTTTTAAACCCTTTTTTCCTTTTCTAACCCATTTTTGTCAATTTCTCACACGTTTTCACCAAATTTTCTCAGTGCCTAACCCGTTTTTGCCCATTTCCAAGCCGTTTTAAGCCTTTTTAAATTTCCTTATCTAACATATTTTTGTCAATTTCCAAGCAGTTTCAAGCCATTTCTTTTCCATTTCTTAGTAATTTTTGCCCGTTTCTTTCCTGCGCTCACCGTTTTCTGGCCCTTTCTAGCCTGCTGTTGCCCTTTTCTAGCCCCTTATAAGCCAGTTCTGGCTGTTTCTAAACAGTTTTTACCGTTCCTATCCCTTTTTGCCCATTTGAATCACATTTTCAGCCACTTTTGGCCATTACGATCCTATTTTTGCCCCCTTTCAACCCGTTTGAAGCCAGTTTGGGCCGTTTCTACCCTGTTTTTGCAGGTTTCAACCAGATTTAAGCCTCTTTTTTTCCTTTTCCTACAATTTTTTGACCTTTCCTTTCCAGTTTTCTGCCGCTTTGGGACATATCTATCCCATTTTTTAGGTTTCATCCGGTTTTAAGCCTTTTCTTTTCTCTTCTTAGAATTTTTTGACCTTTCTTTTCCTGTTTTCTGGCACTTTGGGCCATTTCTGACCTGCTTTTGCCCATTTCTAACCCATTGGAAGCCTTTTTTTCTTGCCTTTTCTGAACCATTTTTAAACCCTTTTTTCCTTTTCTAACCCATTTTTGTCAATTTCTCACACGTTTTCACCAAATTTTCTCAGTGCCTAACCCGTTTTTGCCCATTTCCAAGCCGTTTTAAGCCTTTTTAAATTTCCTTATCTAACATATTTTTGTCAATTTCCAAGCAGTTTCAAGCCATTTCTTTTCCATTTCTTAGTAATTTTTGCCCGTTTCTTTCCTGCGCTCACCGTTTTCTGGCCCTTTCTAGCCTGCTGTTGCCCTTTTCTAGCCCCTTATAAGCCAGTTCTGGCTGTTTCTAAACAGTTTTTACCGTTCCTATCCCTTTTTGCCCATTTGAATCACATTTTCAGCCACTTTTGGCCATTACGATCCTATTTTTGCCCCCTTTCAACCCGTTTGAAGCCAGTTTGGGCCGTTTCTACCCTGTTTTTGCAGGTTTCAACCAGATTTAAGCCTCTTTTTTTCCTTTTCCTACAATTTTTTGACCTTTCCTTTCCAGTTTTCTGCCGCTTTGGGACATATCTATCCCATTTTTTAGGTTTCATCCGGTTTTAAGCCTTTTCTTTTCTCTTCTTAGAATTTTTTGACCTTTCTTTTCCTGTTTTCTGGCACTTTGGGCCATTTCTGACCTGCTTTTGCCCATTTCTAACCCATTGGAAGCCTTTTTTTCTTGCCTTTTCTGAACCATTTTTAAACCCTTTTTTCCTTTTCTAACCCATTTTTGTCAATTTCTCACACGTTTTCACCAAATTTTCTCAGTGCCTAACCCGTTTTTGCCCATTTCCAAGCCGTTTTAAGCCTTTTTAAATTTCCTTATCTAACATATTTTTGTCAATTTCCAAGCAGTTTCAAGCCATTTCTTTTCCATTTCTTAGTAATTTTTGCCCGTTTCTTTCCTGCGCTCACCGTTTTCTGGCCCTTTCTAGCCTGCTGTTGCCCTTTTCTAGCCCCTTATAAGCCAGTTCTGGCTGTTTCTAAACAGTTTTTACCGTTCCTATCCCTTTTTGCCCATTTGAATCACATTTTCAGCCACTTTTGGCCATTACGATCCTATTTTTGCCCCCTTTCAACCCGTTTGAAGCCAGTTTGGGCCGTTTCTACCCTGTTTTTGCAGGTTTCAACCAGATTTAAGCCTCTTTTTTTCCTTTTCCTACAATTTTTTGACCTTTCCTTTCCAGTTTTCTGCCGCTTTGGGACATATCTATCCCATTTTTTAGGTTTCATCCGGTTTTAAGCCTTTTCTTTTCTCTTCTTAGAATTTTTTGACCTTTCTTTTCCTGTTTTCTGGCACTTTGGGCCATTTCTGACCTGCTTTTGCCCATTTCTAACCCATTGGAAGCCTTTTTTTCTTGCCTTTTCTGAACCATTTTTAAACCCTTTTTTCCTTTTCTAACCCATTTTTGTCAATTTCTCACACGTTTTCACCAAATTTTCTCAGTGCCTAACCCGTTTTTGCCCATTTCCAAGCCGTTTTAAGCCTTTTTAAATTTCCTTATCTAACATATTTTTGTCAATTTCCAAGCAGTTTCAAGCCATTTCTTTTCCATTTCTTAGTAATTTTTGCCCGTTTCTTTCCTGCGCTCACCGTTTTCTGGCCCTTTCTAGCCTGCTGTTGCCCTTTTCTAGCCCCTTATAAGCCAGTTCTGGCTGTTTCTAAACAGTTTTTACCGTTCCTATCCCTTTTTGCCCATTTGAATCACATTTTCAGCCACTTTTGGCCATTACGATCCTATTTTTGCCCCCTTTCAACCCGTTTGAAGCCAGTTTGGGCCGTTTCTACCCTGTTTTTGCAGGTTTCAACCAGATTTAAGCCTCTTTTTTTCCTTTTCCTACAATTTTTTGACCTTTCCTTTCCAGTTTTCTGCCGCTTTGGGACATATCTATCCCATTTTTTAGGTTTCATCCGGTTTTAAGCCTTTTCTTTTCTCTTCTTAGAATTTTTTGACCTTTCTTTTCCTGTTTTCTGGCACTTTGGGCCATTTCTGACCTGCTTTTGCCCATTTCTAACCCATTGGAAGCCTTTTTTTCTTGCCTTTTCTGAACCATTTTTAAACCCTTTTTTCCTTTTCTAACCCATTTTTGTCAATTTCTCACACGTTTTCACCAAATTTTCTCAGTGCCTAACCCGTTTTTGCCCATTTCCAAGCCGTTTTAAGCCTTTTTAAATTTCCTTATCTAACATATTTTTGTCAATTTCCAAGCAGTTTCAAGCCATTTCTTTTCCATTTCTTAGTAATTTTTGCCCGTTTCTTTCCTGCGCTCACCGTTTTCTGGCCCTTTCTAGCCTGCTGTTGCCCTTTTCTAGCCCCTTATAAGCCAGTTCTGGCTGTTTCTAAACAGTTTTTACCGTTCCTATCCCTTTTTGCCCATTTGAATCACATTTTCAGCCACTTTTGGCCATTACGATCCTATTTTTGCCCCCTTTCAACCCGTTTGAAGCCAGTTTGGGCCGTTTCTACCCTGTTTTTGCAGGTTTCAACCAGATTTAAGCCTCTTTTTTTCCTTTTCCTACAATTTTTTGACCTTTCCTTTCCAGTTTTCTGCCGCTTTGGGACATATCTATCCCATTTTTTAGGTTTCATCCGGTTTTAAGACTTTTCTTTTCTCTTCTTAGAATTTTTTGACCTTTCTTTTCCTGTTTTCTGGCACTTTGGGCCATTTCTGACCTGCTTTTGCCCATTTCTAACCCATTGGAAGCCTTTTTTTCTTGCCTTTTCTGAACCATTTTTAAACCCTTTTTTCCTTTTCTAACCCATTTTTGTCAATTTCTCACACGTTTTCACCAAATTTTCTCAGTGCCTAACCCGTTTTTGCCCATTTCCAAGCCGTTTTAAGCCTTTTTAAATTTCCTTATCTAACATATTTTTGTCAATTTCCAAGCAGTTTCAAGCCATTTCTTTTCCATTTCTTAGTAATTTTTGCCCGTTTCTTTCCTGCGCTCACCGTTTTCTGGCCCTTTCTAGCCTGCTGTTGCCCTTTTCTAGCCCCTTATAAGCCAGTTCTGGCTGTTTCTAAACAGTTTTTACCGTTCCTATCCCTTTTTGCCCATTTGAATCACATTTTCAGCCACTTTTGGCCATTACGATCCTATTTTTGCCCCCTTTCAACCCGTTTGAAGCCAGTTTGGGCCGTTTCTACCCTGTTTTTGCAGGTTTCAACCAGATTTAAGCCTCTTTTTTTCCTTTTCCTACAATTTTTTGACCTTTCCTTTCCAGTTTTCTGCCGCTTTGGGACATATCTATCCCATTTTTTAGGTTTCATCCGGTTTTAAGCCTTTTCTTTTCTCTTCTTAGAATTTTTTGACCTTTCTTTTCCTGTTTTCTGGCACTTTGGGCCATTTCTGACCTGCTTTTGCCCATTTCTAACCCATTGGAAGCCTTTTTTTCTTGCCTTTTCTGAACCATTTTTAAACCCTTTTTTCCTTTTCTAACCCATTTTTGTCAATTTCTCACACGTTTTCACCAAATTTTCTCAGTGCCTAACCCGTTTTTGCCCATTTCCAAGCCGTTTTAAGCCTTTTTAAATTTCCTTATCTAACATATTTTTGTCAATTTCCAAGCAGTTTCAAGCCATTTCTTTTCCATTTCTTAGTAATTTTTGCCCGTTTCTTTCCTGCGCTCACCGTATTCTGGCCCTTTCTAGCCTGCTGTTGCCCTTTTCTAGCCCCTTATAAGCCAGTTCTGGCTGTTTCTAAACAGTTTTTACCGTTCCTATCCCTTTTTGCCCATTTGAATCACATTTTCAGCCACTTTTGGCCATTACGATCCTATTTTTGCCCCCTTTCAACCCGTTTGAAGCCAGTTTGGGCCGTTTCTACCCTGTTTTTGCAGGTTTCAACCAGATTTAAGCCTCTTTTTTTCCTTTTCCTACAATTTTTTGACCTTTCCTTTCCAGTTTTCTGCCGCTTTGGGACATATCTATCCCATTTTTTAGGTTTCATCCGGTTTTAAGCCTTTTCTTTTCTCTTCTTAGAATTTTTTGACCTTTCTTTTCCTGTTTTCTGGCACTTTGGGCCATTTCTGACCTGCTTTTGCCCATTTCTAACCCATTGGAAGCCTTTTTTTCTTGCCTTTTCTGAACCATTTTTAAACCCTTTTTTCCTTTTCTAACCCATTTTTGTCAATTTCTCACACGTTTTCACCAAATTTTCTCAGTGCCTAACCCGTTTTTGCCCATTTCCAAGCCGTTTTAAGCCTTTTTAAATTTCCTTATCTAACATATTTTTGTCAATTTCCAAGCAGTTTCAAGCCATTTCTTTTCCATTTCTTAGTAATTTTTGCCCGTTTCTTTCCTGCGCTCACCGTTTTCTGGCCCTTTCTAGCCTGCTGTTGCCCTTTTCTAGCCCCTTATAAGCCAGTTCTGGCTGTTTCTAAACAGTTTTTACCGTTCCTATCCCTTTTTGCCCATTTGAATCACATTTTCAGCCACTTTTGGCCATTACGATCCTATTTTTGCCCCCTTTCAACCCGTTTGAAGCCAGTTTGGGCCGTTTCTACCCTGTTTTTGCAGGTTTCAACCAGATTTAAGCCTCTTTTTTTCCTTTTCCTACAATTTTTTGACCTTTCCTTTCCAGTTTTCTGCCGCTTTGGGACATATCTATCCCATTTTTTAGGTTTCATCCGGTTTTAAGCCTTTTCTTTTCTCTTCTTAGAATTTTTTGACCTTTCTTTTCCTGTTTTCTGGCACTTTGGGCCATTTCTGACCTGCTTTTGCCCATTTCTAACCCATTGGAAGCCTTTTTTTCTTGCCTTTTCTGAACCATTTTTAAACCCTTTTTTCCTTTTCTAACCCATTTTTGTCAATTTCTCACACGTTTTCACCAAATTTTCTCAGTGCCTAACCCGTTTTTGCCCATTTCCAAGCCGTTTTAAGCCTTTTTAAATTTCCTTATCTAACATATTTTTGTCAATTTCCAAGCAGTTTCAAGCCATTTCTTTTCCATTTCTTAGTAATTTTTGCCCGTTTCTTTCCTGCGCTCACCGTTTTCTGGCCCTTTCTAGCCTGCTGTTGCCCTTTTCTAGCCCCTTATAAGCCAGTTCTGGCTGTTTCTAAACAGTTTTTACCGTTCCTATCCCTTTTTGCCCATTTGAATCACATTTTCAGCCACTTTTGGCCATTACGATCCTATTTTTGCCCCCTTTCAACCCGTTTGAAGCCAGTTTGGGCCGTTTCTACCCTGTTTTTGCAGGTTTCAACCAGATTTAAGCCTCTTTTTTTCCTTTTCCTACAATTTTTTGACCTTTCCTTTCCAGTTTTCTGCCGCTTTGGGACATATCTATCCCATTTTTTAGGTTTCATCCGGTTTTAAGCCTTTTCTTTTCTCTTCTTAGAATTTTTTGACCTTTCTTTTCCTGTTTTCTGGCACTTTGGGCCATTTCTGACCTGCTTTTGCCCATTTCTAACCCATTGGAAGCCTTTTTTTCTTGCCTTTTCTGAACCATTTTTAAACCCTTTTTTCCTTTTCTAACCCATTTTTGTCAATTTCTCACACGTTTTCACCAAATTTTCTCAGTGCCTAACCCGTTTTTGCCCATTTCCAAGCCGTTTTAAGCCTTTTTAAATTTCCTTATCTAACATATTTTTGTCAATTTCCAAGCAGTTTCAAGCCATTTCTTTTCCATTTCTTAGTAATTTTTGCCCGTTTCTTTCCTGCGCTCACCGTTTTCTGGCCCTTTCTAGCCTGCTGTTGCCCTTTTCTAGCCCCTTATAAGCCAGTTCTGGCTGTTTCTAAACAGTTTTTACCGTTCCTATCCCTTTTTGCCCATTTGAATCACATTTTCAGCCACTTTTGGCCATTACGATCCTATTTTTGCCCCCTTTCAACCCGTTTGAAGCCAGTTTGGGCCGTTTCTACCCTGTTTTTGCAGGTTTCAACCAGATTTAAGCCTCTTTTTTTCCTTTTCCTACAATTTTTTGACCTTTCCTTTCCAGTTTTCTGCCGCTTTGGGACATATCTATCCCATTTTTTAGGTTTCATCCGGTTTTAAGACTTTTCTTTTCTCTTCTTAGAATTTTTTGACCTTTCTTTTCCTGTTTTCTGGCACTTTGGGCCATTTCTGACCTGCTTTTGCCCATTTCTAACCCATTGGAAGCCTTTTTTTCTTGCCTTTTCTGAACCATTTTTAAACCCTTTTTTCCTTTTCTAACCCATTTTTGTCAATTTCTCACACGTTTTCACCAAATTTTCTCAGTGCCTAACCCGTTTTTGCCCATTTCCAAGCCGTTTTAAGCCTTTTTAAATTTCCTTATCTAACATATTTTTGTCAATTTCCAAGCAGTTTCAAGCCATTTCTTTTCCATTTCTTAGTAATTTTTGCCCGTTTCTTTCCTGCGCTCACCGTTTTCTGGCCCTTTCTAGCCTGCTGTTGCCCTTTTCTAGCCCCTTATAAGCCAGTTCTGGCTGTTTCTAAACAGTTTTTACCGTTCCTATCCCTTTTTGCCCATTTGAATCACATTTTCAGCCACTTTTGGCCATTACGATCCTATTTTTGCCCCCTTTCAACCCGTTTGAAGCCAGTTTGGGCCGTTTCTACCCTGTTTTTGCAGGTTTCAACCAGATTTAAGCCTCTTTTTTTCCTTTTCCTACAATTTTTTGACCTTTCCTTTCCAGTTTTCTGCCGCTTTGGGACATATCTATCCCATTTTTTAGGTTTCATCCGGTTTTAAGCCTTTTCTTTTCTCTTCTTAGAATTTTTTGACCTTTCTTTTCCTGTTTTCTGGCACTTTGGGCCATTTCTGACCTGCTTTTGCCCATTTCTAACCCATTGGAAGCCTTTTTTTCTTGCCTTTTCTGAACCATTTTTAAACCCTTTTTTCCTTTTCTAACCCATTTTTGTCAATTTCTCACACGTTTTCACCAAATTTTCTCAGTGCCTAACCCGTTTTTGCCCATTTCCAAGCCGTTTTAAGCCTTTTTAAATTTCCTTATCTAACATATTTTTGTCAATTTCCAAGCAGTTTCAAGCCATTTCTTTTCCATTTCTTAGTAATTTTTGCCCGTTTCTTTCCTGCGCTCACCGTTTTCTGGCCCTTTCTAGCCTGCTGTTGCCCTTTTCTAGCCCCTTATAAGCCAGTTCTGGCTGTTTCTAAACAGTTTTTACCGTTCCTATCCCTTTTTGCCCATTTGAATCACATTTTCAGCCACTTTTGGCCATTACGATCCTATTTTTGCCCCCTTTCAACCCGTTTGAAGCCAGTTTGGGCCGTTTCTACCCTGTTTTTGCAGGTTTCAACCAGATTTAAGCCTCTTTTTTTCCTTTTCCTACAATTTTTTGACCTTTCCTTTCCAGTTTTCTGCCGCTTTGGGACATATCTATCCCATTTTTTAGGTTTCATCCGGTTTTAAGCCTTTTCTTTTCTCTTCTTAGAATTTTTTGACCTTTCTTTTCCTGTTTTCTGGCACTTTGGGCCATTTCTGACCTGCTTTTGCCCATTTCTAACCCATTGGAAGCCTTTTTTTCTTGCCTTTTCTGAACCATTTTTAAACCCTTTTTTCTTTTTCTAACCCATTTTTGTCAATTTCTCACACGTTTTCACCAAATTTTCTCAGTGCCTAACCCGTTTTTGCCCATTTCCAAGCCGTTTTAAGCCTTTTTAAATTTCCTTATCTAACATATTTTTGTCAATTTCCAAGCAGTTTCAAGCCATTTCTTTTCCATTTCTTAGTAATTTTTGCCCGTTTCTTTCCTGCGCTCACCGTATTCTGGCCCTTTCTAGCCTGCTGTTGCCCTTTTCTAGCCCCTTATAAGCCAGTTCTGGCTGTTTCTAAACAGTTTTTACCGTTCCTATCCCTTTTTGCCCATTTGAATCACATTTTCAGCCACTTTTGGCCATTACGATCCTATTTTTGCCCCCTTTCAACCCGTTTGAAGCCAGTTTGGGCCGTTTCTACCCTGTTTTTGCAGGTTTCAACCAGATTTAAGCCTCTTTTTTTCCTTTTCCTACAATTTTTTGACCTTTCCTTTCCAGTTTTCTGCCGCTTTGGGACATATCTATCCCATTTTTTAGGTTTCATCCGGTTTTAAGCCTTTTCTTTTCTCTTCTTAGAATTTTTTGACCTTTCTTTTCCTGTTTTCTGGCACTTTGGGCCATTTCTGACCTGCTTTTGCCCATTTCTAACCCATTGGAAGCCTTTTTTTCTTGCCTTTTCTGAACCATTTTTAAACCCTTTTTTCCTTTTCTAACCCATTTTTGTCAATTTCTCACACGTTTTCACCAAATTTTCTCAGTGCCAAACCCGTTTTTGCCCATTTCCAAGCCGTTTTAAGCCTTTTTAAATTTCCTTATCTAACATATTTTTGTCAATTTCCAAGCAGTTTCAAGCCATTTCTTTTCCATTTCTTAGTAATTTTTGCCCGTTTCTTTCCTGCGCTCACCGTTTTCTGGCCCTTTCTAGCCTGCTGTTGCCCTTTTCTAGCCCCTTATAAGCCAGTTCTGGCTGTTTCTAAACAGTTTTTACCGTTCCTATCCCTTTTTGCCCATTTGAATCACATTTTCAGCCACTTTTGGCCATTACGATCCTATTTTTGCCCCCTTTCAACCCGTTTGAAGCCAGTTTGGGCCGTTTCTACCCTGTTTTTTCAGGTTTCAACCAGATTTAAGCCTCTTTTTTTCCTTTTCCTACAATTTTTTGACCTTTCCTTTCCAGTTTTCTGCCGCTTTGGGACATATCTATCCCATTTTTTAGGTTTCATCCGGTTTTAAGCCTTTTCTTTTCTCTTCTTAGAATTTTTTGACCTTTCTTTTCCTGTTTTCTGGCACTTTGGGCCATTTCTGACCTGCTTTTGCCCATTTCTAACCCATTGGAAGCCTTTTTTTCTTGCCTTTTCTGAACCATTTTTAAACCCTTTTTTCCTTTTCTAACCCATTTTTGTCAATTTCTCACACGTTTTCACCAAATTTTCTCAGTGCCTAACCCGTTTTTGCCCATTTCCAAGCCGTTTTAAGCCTTTTTAAATTTCCTTATCTAACATATTTTTGTCAATTTCCAAGCAGTTTCAAGCCATTTCTTTTCCATTTCTTAGTAATTTTTGCCCGTTTCTTTCCTGCGCTCACCGTTTTCTGGCCCTTTCTAGCCTGCTGTTGCCCTTTTCTAGCCCCTTATAAGCCAGTTCTGGCTGTTTCTAAACAGTTTTTACCGTTCCTATCCCTTTTTGCCCATTTGAATCACATTTTCAGCCACTTTTGGCCATTACGATCCTATTTTTGCCCCCTTTCAACCCGTTTGAAGCCAGTTTGGGCCGTTTCTACCCTGTTTTTGCAGGTTTCAACCAGATTTAAGCCTCTTTTTTTCCTTTTCCTACAATTTTTTGACCTTTCCTTTCCAGTTTTCTGCCGCTTTGGGACATATCTATCCCATTTTTTAGGTTTCATCCGGTTTTAAGCCTTTTCTTTTCTCTTCTTAGAATTTTTTGACCTTTCTTTTCCTGTTTTCTGGCACTTTGGGCCATTTCTGACCTGCTTTTGCCCATTTCTAACCCATTGGAAGCCTTTTTTTCTTGCCTTTTCTGAACCATTTTTAAACCCTTTTTTCCTTTTCTAACCCATTTTTGTCAATTTCTCACACGTTTTCACCAAATTTTCTCAGTGCCTAACCCGTTTTTGCCCATTTCCAAGCCGTTTTAAGCCTTTTTAAATTTCCTTATCTAACATATTTTTGTCAATTTCCAAGCAGTTTCAAGCCATTTCTTTTCCATTTCTTAGTAATTTTTGCCCGTTTCTTTCCTGCGCTCACCGTTTTCTGGCCCTTTCTAGCCTGCTGTTGCCCTTTTCTAGCCCCTTATAAGCCAGTTCTGGCTGTTTCTAAACAGTTTTTACCGTTCCTATCCCTTTTTGCCCATTTGAATCACATTTTCAGCCACTTTTGGCCATTACGATCCTATTTTTGCCCCCTTTCAACCCGTTTGAAGCCAGTTTGGGCCGTTTCTACCCTGTTTTTGCAGGTTTCAACCAGATTTAAGCCTCTTTTTTTCCTTTTCCTACAATTTTTTGACCTTTCCTTTCCAGTTTTCTGCCGCTTTGGGACATATCTATCCCATTTTTTAGGTTTCATCCGGTTTTAAGCCTTTTCTTTTCTCTTCTTAGAATTTTTTGACCTTTCTTTTCCTGTTTTCTGGCACTTTGGGCCATTTCTGACCTGCTTTTGCCCATTTCTAACCCATTGGAAGCCTTTTTTTCTTGCCTTTTCTGAACCATTTTTAAACCCTTTTTTCCTTTTCTAACCCATTTTTGTCAATTTCTCACACGTTTTCACCAAATTTTCTCAGTGCCTAACCCGTTTTTGCCCATTTCCAAGCCGTTTTAAGCCTTTTTAAATTTCCTTATCTAACATATTTTTGTCAATTTCCAAGCAGTTTCAAGCCATTTCTTTTCCATTTCTTAGTAATTTTTGCCCGTTTCTTTCCTGCGCTCACCGTTTTCTGGCCCTTTCTAGCCTGCTGTTGCCCTTTTCTAGCCCCTTATAAGCCAGTTCTGGCTGTTTCTAAACAGTTTTTACCGTTCCTATCCCTTTTTGCCCATTTGAATCACATTTTCAGCCACTTTTGGCCATTACGATCCTATTTTTGCCCCCTTTCAACCCGTTTGAAGCCAGTTTGGGCCGTTTCTACCCTGTTTTTGCAGGTTTCAACCAGATTTAAGCCTCTTTTTTTCCTTTTCCTACAATTTTTTGACCTTTCCTTTCCAGTTTTCTGCCGCTTTGGGACATATCTATCCCATTTTTTAGGTTTCATCCGGTTTTAAGCCTTTTCTTTTCTCTTCTTAGAATTTTTTGACCTTTCTTTTCCTGTTTTCTGGCACTTTGGGCCATTTCTGACCTGCTTTTGCCCATTTCTAACCCATTGGAAGCCTTTTTTTCTTGCCTTTTCTGAACCATTTTTAAACCCTTTTTTCCTTTTCTAACCCATTTTTGTCAATTTCTCACACGTTTTCACCAAATTTTCTCAGTGCCTAACCCGTTTTTGCCCATTTCCAAGCCGTTTTAAGCCTTTTTAAATTTCCTTATCTAACATATTTTTGTCAATTTCCAAGCAGTTTCAAGCCATTTCTTTTCCATTTCTTAGTAATTTTTGCCCGTTTCTTTCCTGCGCTCACCGTTTTCTGGCCCTTTCTAGCCTGCTGTTGCCCTTTTCTAGCCCCTTATAAGCCAGTTCTGGCTGTTTCTAAACAGTTTTTACCGTTCCTATCCCTTTTTGCCCATTTGAATCACATTTTCAGCCACTTTTGGCCATTACGATCCTATTTTTGCCCCCTTTCAACCCGTTTGAAGCCAGTTTGGGCCGTTTCTACCCTGTTTTTGCAGGTTTCAACCAGATTTAAGCCTCTTTTTTTCCTTTTCCTACAATTTTTTGACCTTTCCTTTCCAGTTTTCTGCCGCTTTGGGACATATCTATCCCATTTTTTAGGTTTCATCCGGTTTTAAGCCTTTTCTTTTCTCTTCTTAGAATTTTTTGACCTTTCTTTTCCTGTTTTCTGGCACTTTGGGCCATTTCTGACCTGCTTTTGCCCATTTCTAACCCATTGGAAGCCTTTTTTTCTTGCCTTTTCTGAACCATTTTTAAACCCTTTTTTCCTTTTCTAACCCATTTTTGTCAATTTCTCACACGTTTTCACCAAATTTTCTCAGTGCCTAACCCGTTTTTGCCCATTTCCAAGCCGTTTTAAGCCTTTTTAAATTTCCTTATCTAACATATTTTTGTCAATTTCCAAGCAGTTTCAAGCCATTTCTTTTCCATTTCTTAGTAATTTTTGCCCGTTTCTTTCCTGCGCTCACCGTTTTCTGGCCCTTTCTAGCCTGCTGTTGCCCTTTTCTAGCCCCTTATAAGCCAGTTCTGGCTGTTTCTAAACAGTTTTTACCGTTCCTATCCCTTTTTGCCCATTTGAATCACATTTTCAGCCACTTTTGGCCATTACGATCCTATTTTTGCCCCCTTTCAACCCGTTTGAAGCCAGTTTGGGCCGTTTCTACCCTGTTTTTGCAGGTTTCAACCAGATTTAAGCCTCTTTTTTTCCTTTTCCTACAATTTTTTGACCTTTCCTTTCCAGTTTTCTGCCGCTTTGGGACATATCTATCCCATTTTTTAGGTTTCATCCGGTTTTAAGCCTTTTCTTTTCTCTTCTTAGAATTTTTTGACCTTTCTTTTCCTGTTTTCTGGCACTTTGGGCCATTTCTGACCTGCTTTTGCCCATTTCTAACCCATTGGAAGCCTTTTTTTCTTGCCTTTTCTGAACCATTTTTAAACCCTTTTTTCCTTTTCTAACCCATTTTTGTCAATTTCTCACACGTTTTCACCAAATTTTCTCAGTGCCTAACCCGTTTTTGCCCATTTCCAAGCCGTTTTAAGCCTTTTTAAATTTCCTTATCTAACATATTTTTGTCAATTTCCAAGCAGTTTCAAGCCATTTCTTTTCCATTTCTTAGTAATTTTTGCCCGTTTCTTTCCTGCGCTCACCGTTTTCTGGCCCTTTCTAGCCTGCTGTTGCCCTTTTCTAGCCCCTTATAAGCCAGTTCTGGCTGTTTCTAAACAGTTTTTACCGTTCCTATCCCTTTTTGCCCATTTGAATCACATTTTCAGCCACTTTTGGCCATTACGATCCTATTTTTGCCCCCTTTCAACCCGTTTGAAGCCAGTTTGGGCCGTTTCTACCCTGTTTTTGCAGGTTTCAACCAGATTTAAGCCTCTTTTTTTCCTTTTCCTACAATTTTTTGACCTTTCCTTTCCAGTTTTCTGCCGCTTTGGGACATATCTATCCCATTTTTTAGGTTTCATCCGGTTTTAAGCCTTTTCTTTTCTCTTCTTAGAATTTTTTGACCTTTCTTTTCCTGTTTTCTGGCACTTTGGGCCATTTCTGACCTGCTTTTGCCCATTTCTAACCCATTGGAAGCCTTTTTTTCTTGCCTTTTCTGAACCATTTTTAAACCCTTTTTTCCTTTTCTAACCCATTTTTGTCAATTTCTCACACGTTTTCACCAAATTTTCTCAGTGCCTAACCCGTTTTTGCCCATTTCCAAGCCGTTTTAAGCCTTTTTAAATTTCCTTATCTAACATATTTTTGTCAATTTCCAAGCAGTTTCAAGCCATTTCTTTTCCATTTCTTAGTAATTTTTGCCCGTTTCTTTCCTGCGCTCACCGTTTTCTGGCCCTTTCTAGCCTGCTGTTGCCCTTTTCTAGCCCCTTATAAGCCAGTTCTGGCTGTTTCTAAACAGTTTTTACCGTTCCTATCCCTTTTTGCCCATTTGAATCACATTTTCAGCCACTTTTGGCCATTACGATCCTATTTTTGCCCCCTTTCAACCCGTTTGAAGCCAGTTTGGGCCGTTTCTACCCTGTTTTTGCAGGTTTCAACCAGATTTAAGCCTCTTTTTTTCCTTTTCCTACAATTTTTTGACCTTTCCTTTCCAGTTTTCTGCCGCTTTGGGACATATCTATCCCATTTTTTAGGTTTCATCCGGTTTTAAGCCTTTTCTTTTCTCTTCTTAGAATTTTTTGACCTTTCTTTTCCTGTTTTCTGGCACTTTGGGCCATTTCTGACCTGCTTTTGCCCATTTCTAACCCATTGGAAGCCTTTTTTTCTTGCCTTTTCTGAACCATTTTTAAACCCTTTTTTCCTTTTCTAACCCATTTTTGTCAATTTCTCACACGTTTTCACCAAATTTTCTCAGTGCCTAACCCGTTTTTGCCCATTTCCAAGCCGTTTTAAGCCTTTTTAAATTTCCTTATCTAACATATTTTTGTCAATTTCCAAGCAGTTTCAAGCCATTTCTTTTCCATTTCTTAGTAATTTTTGCCCGTTTCTTTCCTGCGCTCACCGTTTTCTGGCCCTTTCTAGCCTGCTGTTGCCCTTTTCTAGCCCCTTATAAGCCAGTTCTGGCTGTTTCTAAACAGTTTTTACCGTTCCTATCCCTTTTTGCCCATTTGAATCACATTTTCAGCCACTTTTGGCCATTACGATCCTATTTTTGCCCCCTTTCAACCCGTTTGAAGCCAGTTTGGGCCGTTTCTACCCTGTTTTTGCAGGTTTCAACCAGATTTAAGCCTCTTTTTTTCCTTTTCCTACAATTTTTTGACCTTTCCTTTCCAGTTTTCTGCCGCTTTGGGACATATCTATCCCATTTTTTAGGTTTCATCCGGTTTTAAGACTTTTCTTTTCTCTTCTTAGAATTTTTTGACCTTTCTTTTCCTGTTTTCTGGCACTTTGGGCCATTTCTGACCTGCTTTTGCCCATTTCTAACCCATTGGAAGCCTTTTTTTCTTGCCTTTTCTGAACCATTTTTAAACCCTTTTTTCCTTTTCTAACCCATTTTTGTCAATTTCTCACACGTTTTCACCAAATTTTCTCAGTGCCTAACCCGTTTTTGCCCATTTCCAAGCCGTTTTAAGCCTTTTTAAATTTCCTTATCTAACATATTTTTGTCAATTTCCAAGCAGTTTCAAGCCATTTCTTTTCCATTTCTTAGTAATTTTTGCCCGTTTCTTTCCTGCGCTCACCGTTTTCTGGCCCTTTCTAGCCTGCTGTTGCCCTTTTCTAGCCCCTTATAAGCCAGTTCTGGCTGTTTCTAAACAGTTTTTACCGTTCCTATCCCTTTTTGCCCATTTGAATCACATTTTCAGCCACTTTTGGCCATTACGATCCTATTTTTGCCCCCTTTCAACCCGTTTGAAGCCAGTTTGGGCCGTTTCTACCCTGTTTTTGCAGGTTTCAACCAGATTTAAGCCTCTTTTTTTCCTTTTCCTACAATTTTTTGACCTTTCCTTTCCAGTTTTCTGCCGCTTTGGGACATATCTATCCCATTTTTTAGGTTTCATCCGGTTTTAAGCCTTTTCTTTTCTCTTCTTAGAATTTTTTGACCTTTCTTTTCCTGTTTTCTGGCACTTTGGGCCATTTCTGACCTGCTTTTGCCCATTTCTAACCCATTGGAAGCCTTTTTTTCTTGCCTTTTCTGAACCATTTTTAAACCCTTTTTTCCTTTTCTAACCCATTTTTGTCAATTTCTCACACGTTTTCACCAAATTTTCTCAGTGCCTAACCCGTTTTTGCCCATTTCCAAGCCGTTTTAAGCCTTTTTAAATTTCCTTATCTAACATATTTTTGTCAATTTCCAAGCAGTTTCAAGCCATTTCTTTTCCATTTCTTAGTAATTTTTGCCCGTTTCTTTCCTGCGCTCACCGTTTTCTGGCCCTTTCTAGCCTGCTGTTGCCCTTTTCTAGCCCCTTATAAGCCAGTTCTGGCTGTTTCTAAACAGTTTTTACCGTTCCTATCCCTTTTTGCCCATTTGAATCACATTTTCAGCCACTTTTGGCCATTACGATCCTATTTTTGCCCCCTTTCAACCCGTTTGAAGCCAGTTTGGGCCGTTTCTACCCTGTTTTTGCAGGTTTCAACCAGATTTAAGCCTCTTTTTTTCCTTTTCCTACAATTTTTTGACCTTTCCTTTCCAGTTTTCTGCCGCTTTGGGACATATCTATCCCATTTTTTAGGTTTCATCCGGTTTTAAGCCTTTTCTTTTCTCTTCTTAGAATTTTTTGACCTTTCTTTTCCTGTTTTCTGGCACTTTGGGCCATTTCTGACCTGCTTTTGCCCATTTCTAACCCATTGGAAGCCTTTTTTTCTTGCCTTTTCTGAACCATTTTTAAACCCTTTTTTCCTTTTCTAACCCATTTTTGTCAATTTCTCACACGTTTTCACCAAATTTTCTCAGTGCCTAACCCGTTTTTGCCCATTTCCAAGCCGTTTTAAGCCTTTTTAAATTTCCTTATCTAACATATTTTTGTCAATTTCCAAGCAGTTTCAAGCCATTTCTTTTCCATTTCTTAGTAATTTTTGCCCGTTTCTTTCCTGCGCTCACCGTTTTCTGGCCCTTTCTAGCCTGCTGTTGCCCTTTTCTAGCCCCTTATAAGCCAGTTCTGGCTGTTTCTAAACAGTTTTTACCGTTCCTATCCCTTTTTGCCCATTTGAATCACATTTTCAGCCACTTTTGGCCATTACGATCCTATTTTTGCCCCCTTTCAACCCGTTTGAAGCCAGTTTGGGCCGTTTCTACCCTGTTTTTGCAGGTTTCAACCAGATTTAAGCCTCTTTTTTTCCTTTTCCTACAATTTTTTGACCTTTCCTTTCCAGTTTTCTGCCGCTTTGGGACATATCTATCCCATTTTTTAGGTTTCATCCGGTTTTAAGCCTTTTCTTTTCTCTTCTTAGAATTTTTTGACCTTTCTTTTCCTGTTTTCTGGCACTTTGGGCCATTTCTGACCTGCTTTTGCCCATTTCTAACCCATTGGAAGCCTTTTTTTCTTGCCTTTTCTGAACCATTTTTAAACCCTTTTTTCCTTTTCTAACCCATTTTTGTCAATTTCTCACACGTTTTCACCAAATTTTCTCAGTGCCTAACCCGTTTTTGCCCATTTCCAAGCCGTTTTAAGCCTTTTTAAATTTCCTTATCTAACATATTTTTGTCAATTTCCAAGCAGTTTCAAGCCATTTCTTTTCCATTTCTTAGTAATTTTTGCCCGTTTCTTTCCTGCGCTCACCGTTTTCTGGCCCTTTCTAGCCTGCTGTTGCCCTTTTCTAGCCCCTTATAAGCCAGTTCTGGCTGTTTCTAAACAGTTTTTACCGTTCCTATCCCTTTTTGCCCATTTGAATCACATTTTCAGCCACTTTTGGCCATTACGATCCTATTTTTGCCCCCTTTCAACCCGTTTGAAGCCAGTTTGGGCCGTTTCTACCCTGTTTTTGCAGGTTTCAACCAGATTTAAGCCTCTTTTTTTCCTTTTCCTACAATTTTTTGACCTTTCCTTTCCAGTTTTCTGCCGCTTTGGGACATATCTATCCCATTTTTTAGGTTTCATCCGGTTTTAAGCCTTTTCTTTTCTCTTCTTAGAATTTTTTGACCTTTCTTTTCCTGTTTTCTGGCACTTTGGGCCATTTCTGACCTGCTTTTGCCCATTTCTAACCCATTGGAAGCCTTTTTTTCTTGCCTTTTCTGAACCATTTTTAAACCCTTTTTTCCTTTTCTAACCCATTTTTGTCAATTTCTCACACGTTTTCACCAAATTTTCTCAGTGCCTAACCCGTTTTTGCCCATTTCCAAGCCGTTTTAAGCCTTTTTAAATTTCCTTATCTAACATATTTTTGTCAATTTCCAAGCAGTTTCAAGCCATTTCTTTTCCATTTCTTAGTAATTTTTGCCCGTTTCTTTCCTGCGCTCACCGTTTTCTGGCCCTTTCTAGCCTGCTGTTGCCCTTTTCTAGCCCCTTATAAGCCAGTTCTGGCTGTTTCTAAACAGTTTTTACCGTTCCTATCCCTTTTTGCCCATTTGAATCACATTTTCAGCCACTTTTGGCCATTACGATCCTATTTTTGCCCCCTTTCAACCCGTTTGAAGCCAGTTTGGGCCGTTTCTACCCTGTTTTTGCAGGTTTCAACCAGATTTAAGCCTCTTTTTTTCCTTTTCCTACAATTTTTTGACCTTTCCTTTCCAGTTTTCTGCCGCTTTGGGACATATCTATCCCATTTTTTAGGTTTCATCCGGTTTTAAGCCTTTTCTTTTCTCTTCTTAGAATTTTTTGACCTTTCTTTTCCTGTTTTCTGGCACTTTGGGCCATTTCTGACCTGCTTTTGCCCATTTCTAACCCATTGGAAGCCTTTTTTTCTTGCCTTTTCTGAACCATTTTTAAACCCTTTTTTCCTTTTCTAACCCATTTTTGTCAATTTCTCACACGTTTTCACCAAATTTTCTCAGTGCCTAACCCGTTTTTGCCCATTTCCAAGCCGTTTTAAGCCTTTTTAAATTTCCTTATCTAACATATTTTTGTCAATTTCCAAGCAGTTTCAAGCCATTTCTTTTCCATTTCTTAGTAATTTTTGCCCGTTTCTTTCCTGCGCTCACCGTTTTCTGGCCCTTTCTAGCCTGCTGTTGCCCTTTTCTAGCCCCTTATAAGCCAGTTCTGGCTGTTTCTAAACAGTTTTTACCGTTCCTATCCCTTTTTGCCCATTTGAATCACATTTTCAGCCACTTTTGGCCATTACGATCCTATTTTTGCCCCCTTTCAACCCGTTTGAAGCCAGTTTGGGCCGTTTCTACCCTGTTTTTGCAGGTTTCAACCAGATTTAAGCCTCTTTTTTTCCTTTTCCTACAATTTTTTGACCTTTCCTTTCCAGTTTTCTGCCGCTTTGGGACATATCTATCCCATTTTTTAGGTTTCATCCGGTTTTAAGCCTTTTCTTTTCTCTTCTTAGAATTTTTTGACCTTTCTTTTCCTGTTTTCTGGCACTTTGGGCCATTTCTGACCTGCTTTTGCCCATTTCTAACCCATTGGAAGCCTTTTTTTCTTGCCTTTTCTGAACCATTTTTAAACCCTTTTTTCCTTTTCTAACCCATTTTTGTCAATTTCTCACACGTTTTCACCAAATTTTCTCAGTGCCTAACCCGTTTTTGCCCATTTCCAAGCCGTTTTAAGCCTTTTTAAATTTCCTTATCTAACATATTTTTGTCAATTTCCAAGCAGTTTCAAGCCATTTCTTTTCCATTTCTTAGTAATTTTTGCCCGTTTCTTTCCTGCGCTCACCGTTTTCTGGCCCTTTCTAGCCTGCTGTTGCCCTTTTCTAGCCCCTTATAAGCCAGTTCTGGCTGTTTCTAAACAGTTTTTACCGTTCCTATCCCTTTTTGCCCATTTGAATCACATTTTCAGCCACTTTTGGCCATTACGATCCTATTTTTGCCCCCTTTCAACCCGTTTGAAGCCAGTTTGGGCCGTTTCTACCCTGTTTTTGCAGGTTTCAACCAGATTTAAGCCTCTTTTTTTCCTTTTCCTACAATTTTTTGACCTTTCCTTTCCAGTTTTCTGCCGCTTTGGGACATATCTATCCCATTTTTTAGGTTTCATCCGGTTTTAAGCCTTTTCTTTTCTCTTCTTAGAATTTTTTGACCTTTCTTTTCCTGTTTTCTGGCACTTTGGGCCATTTCTGACCTGCTTTTGCCCATTTCTAACCCATTGGAAGCCTTTTTTTCTTGCCTTTTCTGAACCATTTTTAAACCCTTTTTTCCTTTTCTAACCCATTTTTGTCAATTTCTCACACGTTTTCACCAAATTTTCTCAGTGCCTAACCCGTTTTTGCCCATTTCCAAGCCGTTTTAAGCCTTTTTAAATTTCCTTATCTAACATATTTTTGTCAATTTCCAAGCAGTTTCAAGCCATTTCTTTTCCATTTCTTAGTAATTTTTGCCCGTTTCTTTCCTGCGCTCACCGTTTTCTGGCCCTTTCTAGCCTGCTGTTGCCCTTTTCTAGCCCCTTATAAGCCAGTTCTGGCTGTTTCTAAACAGTTTTTACCGTTCCTATCCCTTTTTGCCCATTTGAATCACATTTTCAGCCACTTTTGGCCATTACGATCCTATTTTTGCCCCCTTTCAACCCGTTTGAAGCCAGTTTGGGCCGTTTCTACCCTGTTTTTGCAGGTTTCAACCAGATTTAAGCCTCTTTTTTTCCTTTTCCTACAATTTTTTGACCTTTCCTTTCCAGTTTTCTGCCGCTTTGGGACATATCTATCCCATTTTTTAGGTTTCATCCGGTTTTAAGCCTTTTCTTTTCTCTTCTTAGAATTTTTTGACCTTTCTTTTCCTGTTTTCTGGCACTTTGGGCCATTTCTGACCTGCTTTTGCCCATTTCTAACCCATTGGAAGCCTTTTTTTCTTGCCTTTTCTGAACCATTTTTAAACCCTTTTTTCCTTTTCTAACCCATTTTTGTCAATTTCTCACACGTTTTCACCAAATTTTCTCAGTGCCTAACCCGTTTTTGCCCATTTCCAAGCCGTTTTAAGCCTTTTTAAATTTCCTTATCTAACATATTTTTGTCAATTTCCAAGCAGTTTCAAGCCATTTCTTTTCCATTTCTTAGTAATTTTTGCCCGTTTCTTTCCTGCGCTCACCGTTTTCTGGCCCTTTCTAGCCTGCTGTTGCCCTTTTCTAGCCCCTTATAAGCCAGTTCTGGCTGTTTCTAAACAGTTTTTACCGTTCCTATCCCTTTTTGCCCATTTGAATCACATTTTCAGCCACTTTTGGCCATTACGATCCTATTTTTGCCCCCTTTCAACCCGTTTGAAGCCAGTTTGGGCCGTTTCTACCCTGTTTTTGCAGGTTTCAACCAGATTTAAGCCTCTTTTTTTCCTTTTCCTACAATTTTTTGACCTTTCCTTTCCAGTTTTCTGCCGCTTTGGGACATATCTATCCCATTTTTTAGGTTTCATCCGGTTTTAAGCCTTTTCTTTTCTCTTCTTAGAATTTTTTGACCTTTCTTTTCCTGTTTTCTGGCACTTTGGGCCATTTCTGACCTGCTTTTGCCCATTTCTAACCCATTGGAAGCCTTTTTTTCTTGCCTTTTCTGAACCATTTTTAAACCCTTTTTTCCTTTTCTAACCCATTTTTGTCAATTTCTCACACGTTTTCACCAAATTTTCTCAGTGCCTAACCCGTTTTTGCCCATTTCCAAGCCGTTTTAAGCCTTTTTAAATTTCCTTATCTAACATATTTTTGTCAATTTCCAAGCAGTTTCAAGCCATTTCTTTTCCATTTCTTAGTAATTTTTGCCCGTTTCTTTCCTGCGCTCACCGTTTTCTGGCCCTTTCTAGCCTGCTGTTGCCCTTTTCTAGCCCCTTATAAGCCAGTTCTGGCTGTTTCTAAACAGTTTTTACCGTTCCTATCCCTTTTTGCCCATTTGAATCACATTTTCAGCCACTTTTGGCCATTACGATCCTATTTTTGCCCCCTTTCAACCCGTTTGAAGCCAGTTTGGGCCGTTTCTACCCTGTTTTTGCAGGTTTCAACCAGATTTAAGCCTCTTTTTTTCCTTTTCCTACAATTTTTTGACCTTTCCTTTCCAGTTTTCTGCCGCTTTGGGACATATCTATCCCATTTTTTAGGTTTCATCCGGTTTTAAGCCTTTTCTTTTCTCTTCTTAGAATTTTTTGACCTTTCTTTTCCTGTTTTCTGGCACTTTGGGCCATTTCTGACCTGCTTTTGCCCATTTCTAACCCATTGGAAGCCTTTTTTTCTTGCCTTTTCTGAACCATTTTTAAACCCTTTTTTCCTTTTCTAACCCATTTTTGTCAATTTCTCACACGTTTTCACCAAATTTTCTCAGTGCCTAACCCGTTTTTGCCCATTTCCAAGCCGTTTTAAGCCTTTTTAAATTTCCTTATCTAACATATTTTTGTCAATTTCCAAGCAGTTTCAAGCCATTTCTTTTCCATTTCTTAGTAATTTTTGCCCGTTTCTTTCCTGCGCTCACCGTTTTCTGGCCCTTTCTAGCCTGCTGTTGCCCTTTTCTAGCCCCTTATAAGCCAGTTCTGGCTGTTTCTAAACAGTTTTTACCGTTCCTATCCCTTTTTGCCCATTTGAATCACATTTTCAGCCACTTTTGGCCATTACGATCCTATTTTTGCCCCCTTTCAACCCGTTTGAAGCCAGTTTGGGCCGTTTCTACCCTGTTTTTGCAGGTTTCAACCAGATTTAAGCCTCTTTTTTTCCTTTTCCTACAATTTTTTGACCTTTCCTTTCCAGTTTTCTGCCGCTTTGGGACATATCTATCCCATTTTTTAGGTTTCATCCGGTTTTAAGCCTTTTCTTTTCTCTTCTTAGAATTTTTTGACCTTTCTTTTCCTGTTTTCTGGCACTTTGGGCCATTTCTGACCTGCTTTTGCCCATTTCTAACCCATTGGAAGCCTTTTTTTCTTGCCTTTTCTGAACCATTTTTAAACCCTTTTTTCCTTTTCTAACCCATTTTTGTCAATTTCTCACACGTTTTCACCAAATTTTCTCAGTGCCTAACCCGTTTTTGCCCATTTCCAAGCCGTTTTAAGCCTTTTTAAATTTCCTTATCTAACATATTTTTGTCAATTTCCAAGCAGTTTCAAGCCATTTCTTTTCCATTTCTTAGTAATTTTTGCCCGTTTCTTTCCTGCGCTCACCGTTTTCTGGCCCTTTCTAGCCTGCTGTTGCCCTTTTCTAGCCCCTTATAAGCCAGTTCTGGCTGTTTCTAAACAGTTTTTACCGTTCCTATCCCTTTTTGCCCATTTGAATCACATTTTCAGCCACTTTTGGCCATTACGATCCTATTTTTGCCCCCTTTCAACCCGTTTGAAGCCAGTTTGGGCCGTTTCTACCCTGTTTTTGCAGGTTTCAACCAGATTTAAGCCTCTTTTTTTCCTTTTCCTACAATTTTTTGACCTTTCCTTTCCAGTTTTCTGCCGCTTTGGGACATATCTATCCCATTTTTTAGGTTTCATCCGGTTTTAAGACTTTTCTTTTCTCTTCTTAGAATTTTTTGACCTTTCTTTTCCTGTTTTCTGGCACTTTGGGCCATTTCTGACCTGCTTTTGCCCATTTCTAACCCATTGGAAGCCTTTTTTTCTTGCCTTTTCTGAACCATTTTTAAACCCTTTTTTCCTTTTCTAACCCATTTTTGTCAATTTCTCACACGTTTTCACCAAATTTTCTCAGTGCCTAACCCGTTTTTGCCCATTTCCAAGCCGTTTTAAGCCTTTTTAAATTTCCTTATCTAACATATTTTTGTCAATTTCCAAGCAGTTTCAAGCCATTTCTTTTCCATTTCTTAGTAATTTTTGCCCGTTTCTTTCCTGCGCTCACCGTTTTCTGGCCCTTTCTAGCCTGCTGTTGCCCTTTTCTAGCCCCTTATAAGCCAGTTCTGGCTGTTTCTAAACAGTTTTTACCGTTCCTATCCCTTTTTGCCCATTTGAATCACATTTTCAGCCACTTTTGGCCATTACGATCCTATTTTTGCCCCCTTTCAACCCGTTTGAAGCCAGTTTGGGCCGTTTCTACCCTGTTTTTTCAGGTTTCAACCAGATTTAAGCCTCTTTTTTTCCTTTTCCTACAATTTTTTGACCTTTCCTTTCCAGTTTTCTGCCGCTTTGGGACATATCTATCCCATTTTTTAGGTTTCATCCGGTTTTAAGCCTTTTCTTTTCTCTTCTTAGAATTTTTTGACCTTTCTTTTCCTGTTTTCTGGCACTTTGGGCCATTTCTGACCTGCTTTTGCCCATTTCTAACCCATTGGAAGCCTATTTTTCTTGCCTTTTCTGAACCATTTGTAAACCCTTTTTTCCTTTTCTAACCCATTTTTGTCAATTTCTCACACGTTTTCACCAAATTTTCTCAGTGCCTAACCCGTTTTTGCCCATTTCCAAGCCGTTTTAAGCCTTTTTAAATTTCCTTATCTAACATATTTTTGTCAATTTCCAAGCAGTTTCAAGCCATTTCTTTTCCATTTCTTAGTAATTTTTGCCCGTTTCTTTCCTGCGCTCACCGTTTTCTGGCCCTTTCTAGCCTGCTGTTGCCCTTTTCTAGCCCCTTATAAGCCAGTTCTGGCTGTTTCTAAACAGTTTTTACCGTTCCTATCCCTTTTTGCCCATTTGAATCACATTTTCAGCCACTTTTGGCCATTACGATCCTATTTTTGCCCCCTTTCAACCCGTTTGAAGCCAGTTTGGGCCGTTTCTACCCTGTTTTTGCAGGTTTCAACCAGATTTAAGCCTCTTTTTTTCCTTTTCCTACAATTTTTTGACCTTTCCTTTCCAGTTTTCTGCCGCTTTGGGACATATCTATCCCATTTTTTAGGTTTCATCCGGTTTTAAGCCTTTTCTTTTCTCTTCTTAGAATTTTTTGACCTTTCTTTTCCTGTTTTCTGGCACTTTGGGCCATTTCTGACCTGCTTTTGCCCATTTCTAACCCATTGGAAGCCTTTTTTTCTTGCCTTTTCTGAACCATTTTTAAACCCTTTTTTCCTTTTCTAACCCATTTTTGTCAATTTCTCACACGTTTTCACCAAATTTTCTCAGTGCCTAACCCGTTTTTGCCCATTTCCAAGCCGTTTTAAGCCTTTTTAAATTTCCTTATCTAACATATTTTTGTCAATTTCCAAGCAGTTTCAAGCCATTTCTTTTCCATTTCTTAGTAATTTTTGCCCGTTTCTTTCCTGCGCTCACCGTTTTCTGGCCCTTTCTAGCCTGCTGTTGCCCTTTTCTAGCCCCTTATAAGCCAGTTCTGGCTGTTTCTAAACAGTTTTTACCGTTCCTATCCCTTTTTGCCCATTTGAATCACATTTTCAGCCACTTTTGGCCATTACGATCCTATTTTTGCCCCCTTTCAACCCGTTTGAAGCCAGTTTGGGCCGTTTCTACCCTGTTTTTGCAGGTTTCAACCAGATTTAAGCCTCTTTTTTTCCTTTTCCTACAATTTTTTGACCTTTCCTTTCCAGTTTTCTGCCGCTTTGGGACATATCTATCCCATTTTTTAGGTTTCATCCGGTTTTAAGCCTTTTCTTTTCTCTTCTTAGAATTTTTTGACCTTTCTTTTCCTGTTTTCTGGCACTTTGGGCCATTTCTGACCTGCTTTTGCCCATTTCTAACCCATTGGAAGCCTTTTTTTCTTGCCTTTTCTGAACCATTTTTAAACCCTTTTTTCCTTTTCTAACCCATTTTTGTCAATTTCTCACACGTTTTCACCAAATTTTCTCAGTGCCTAACCCGTTTTTGCCCATTTCCAAGCCGTTTTAAGCCTTTTTAAATTTCCTTATCTAACATATTTTTGTCAATTTCCAAGCAGTTTCAAGCCATTTCTTTTCCATTTCTTAGTAATTTTTGCCCGTTTCTTTCCTGCGCTCACCGTTTTCTGGCCCTTTCTAGCCTGCTGTTGCCCTTTTCTAGCCCCTTATAAGCCAGTTCTGGCTGTTTCTAAACAGTTTTTACCGTTCCTATCCCTTTTTGCCCATTTGAATCACATTTTCAGCCACTTTTGGCCATTACGATCCTATTTTTGCCCCCTTTCAACCCGTTTGAAGCCAGTTTGGGCCGTTTCTACCCTGTTTTTGCAGGTTTCAACCAGATTTAAGCCTCTTTTTTTCCTTTTCCTACAATTTTTTGACCTTTCCTTTCCAGTTTTCTGCCGCTTTGGGACATATCTATCCCATTTTTTAGGTTTCATCCGGTTTTAAGCCTTTTCTTTTCTCTTCTTAGAATTTTTTGACCTTTCTTTTCCTGTTTTCTGGCACTTTGGGCCATTTCTGACCTGCTTTTGCCCATTTCTAACCCATTGGAAGCCTTTTTTTCTTGCCTTTTCTGAACCATTTTTAAACCCTTTTTTCCTTTTCTAACCCATTTTTGTCAATTTCTCACACGTTTTCACCAAATTTTCTCAGTGCCTAACCCGTTTTTGCCCATTTCCAAGCCGTTTTAAGCCTTTTTAAATTTCCTTATCTAACATATTTTTGTCAATTTCCAAGCAGTTTCAAGCCATTTCTTTTCCATTTCTTAGTAATTTTTGCCCGTTTCTTTCCTGCGCTCACCGTTTTCTGGCCCTTTCTAGCCTGCTGTTGCCCTTTTCTAGCCCCTTATAAGCCAGTTCTGGCTGTTTCTAAACAGTTTTTACCGTTCCTATCCCTTTTTGCCCATTTGAATCACATTTTCAGCCACTTTTGGCCATTACGATCCTATTTTTGCCCCCTTTCAACCCGTTTGAAGCCAGTTTGGGCCGTTTCTACCCTGTTTTTGCAGGTTTCAACCAGATTTAAGCCTCTTTTTTTCCTTTTCCTACAATTTTTTGACCTTTCCTTTCCAGTTTTCTGCCGCTTTGGGACATATCTATCCCATTTTTTAGGTTTCATCCGGTTTTAAGCCTTTTCTTTTCTCTTCTTAGAATTTTTTGACCTTTCTTTTCCTGTTTTCTGGCACTTTGGGCCATTTCTGACCTGCTTTTGCCCATTTCTAACCCATTGGAAGCCTTTTTTTCTTGCCTTTTCTGAACCATTTTTAAACCCTTTTTTCCTTTTCTAACCCATTTTTGTCAATTTCTCACACGTTTTCACCAAATTTTCTCAGTGCCTAACCCGTTTTTGCCCATTTCCAAGCCGTTTTAAGCCTTTTTAAATTTCCTTATCTAACATATTTTTGTCAATTTCCAAGCAGTTTCAAGCCATTTCTTTTCCATTTCTTAGTAATTTTTGCCCGTTTCTTTCCTGCGCTCACCGTTTTCTGGCCCTTTCTAGCCTGCTGTTGCCCTTTTCTAGCCCCTTATAAGCCAGTTCTGGCTGTTTCTAAACAGTTTTTACCGTTCCTATCCCTTTTTGCCCATTTGAATCACATTTTCAGCCACTTTTGGCCATTACGATCCTATTTTTGCCCCCTTTCAACCCGTTTGAAGCCAGTTTGGGCCGTTTCTACCCTGTTTTTGCAGGTTTCAACCAGATTTAAGCCTCTTTTTTTCCTTTTCCTACAATTTTTTGACCTTTCCTTTCCAGTTTTCTGCCGCTTTGGGACATATCTATCCCATTTTTTAGGTTTCATCCGGTTTTAAGCCTTTTCTTTTCTCTTCTTAGAATTTTTTGACCTTTCTTTTCCTGTTTTCTGGCACTTTGGGCCATTTCTGACCTGCTTTTGCCCATTTCTAACCCATTGGAAGCCTTTTTTTCTTGCCTTTTCTGAACCATTTTTAAACCCTTTTTTCCTTTTCTAACCCATTTTTGTCAATTTCTCACACGTTTTCACCAAATTTTCTCAGTGCCTAACCCGTTTTTGCCCATTTCCAAGCCGTTTTAAGCCTTTTTAAATTTCCTTATCTAACATATTTTTGTCAATTTCCAAGCAGTTTCAAGCCATTTCTTTTCCATTTCTTAGTAATTTTTGCCCGTTTCTTTCCTGCGCTCACCGTTTTCTGGCCCTTTCTAGCCTGCTGTTGCCCTTTTCTAGCCCCTTATAAGCCAGTTCTGGCTGTTTCTAAACAGTTTTTACCGTTCCTATCCCTTTTTGCCCATTTGAATCACATTTTCAGCCACTTTTGGCCATTACGATCCTATTTTTGCCCCCTTTCAACCCGTTTGAAGCCAGTTTGGGCCGTTTCTACCCTGTTTTTGCAGGTTTCAACCAGATTTAAGCCTCTTTTTTTCCTTTTCCTACAATTTTTTGACCTTTCCTTTCCAGTTTTCTGCCGCTTTGGGACATATCTATCCCATTTTTTAGGTTTCATCCGGTTTTAAGCCTTTTCTTTTCTCTTCTTAGAATTTTTTGACCTTTCTTTTCCTGTTTTCTGGCACTTTGGGCCATTTCTGACCTGCTTTTGCCCATTTCTAACCCATTGGAAGCCTTTTTTTCTTGCCTTTTCTGAACCATTTTTAAACCCTTTTTTCCTTTTCTAACCCATTTTTGTCAATTTCTCACACGTTTTCACCAAATTTTCTCAGTGCCTAACCCGTTTTTGCCCATTTCCAAGCCGTTTTAAGCCTTTTTAAATTTCCTTATCTAACATATTTTTGTCAATTTCCAAGCAGTTTCAAGCCATTTCTTTTCCATTTCTTAGTAATTTTTGCCCGTTTCTTTCCTGCGCTCACCGTTTTCTGGCCCTTTCTAGCCTGCTGTTGCCCTTTTCTAGCCCCTTATAAGCCAGTTCTGGCTGTTTCTAAACAGTTTTTACCGTTCCTATCCCTTTTTGCCCATTTGAATCACATTTTCAGCCACTTTTGGCCATTACGATCCTATTTTTGCCCCCTTTCAACCCGTTTGAAGCCAGTTTGGGCCGTTTCTACCCTGTTTTTGCAGGTTTCAACCAGATTTAAGCCTCTTTTTTTCCTTTTCCTACAATTTTTTGACCTTTCCTTTCCAGTTTTCTGCCGCTTTGGGACATATCTATCCCATTTTTTAGGTTTCATCCGGTTTTAAGCCTTTTCTTTTCTCTTCTTAGAATTTTTTGACCTTTCTTTTCCTGTTTTCTGGCACTTTGGGCCATTTCTGACCTGCTTTTGCCCATTTCTAACCCATTGGAAGCCTTTTTTTCTTGCCTTTTCTGAACCATTTTTAAACCCTTTTTTCCTTTTCTAACCCATTTTTGTCAATTTCTCACACGTTTTCACCAAATTTTCTCAGTGCCTAACCCGTTTTTGCCCATTTCCAAGCCGTTTTAAGCCTTTTTAAATTTCCTTATCTAACATATTTTTGTCAATTTCCAAGCAGTTTCAAGCCATTTCTTTTCCATTTCTTAGTAATTTTTGCCCGTTTCTTTCCTGCGCTCACCGTATTCTGGCCCTTTCTAGCCTGCTGTTGCCCTTTTCTAGCCCCTTATAAGCCAGTTCTGGCTGTTTCTAAACAGTTTTTACCGTTCCTATCCCTTTTTGCCCATTTGAATCACATTTTCAGCCACTTTTGGCCATTACGATCCTATTTTTGCCCCCTTTCAACCCGTTTGAAGCCAGTTTTGGCCGTTTCTACCCTGTTTTTGCAGGTTTCAACCAGATTTAAGCCTCTTTTTTTCCTTTTCCTACAATTTTTTGACCTTTCCTTTCCAGTTTTCTGCCGCTTTGGGACATATCTATCCCATTTTTTAGGTTTCATCCGGTTTTAAGACTTTTCTTTTCTCTTCTTAGAATTTTTTGACCTTTCTTTTCCTGTTTTCTGGCACTTTGGGCCATTTCTGACCTGCTTTTGCCCTTTTCTAACCCATTGGAAGCCTATTTTTCTTGCCTTTTCTGAACCATTTGTAAACCCTTTTTTCCTTTTCTAACCCATTTTTGTCAATTTCTCACACGTTTTCACCAAATTTTCTCAGTGCCTAACCCGTTTTTGCCCATTTCCAAGCCGTTTTAAGCCTTTTTAAATTTCCTTATCTAACATATTTTTGTCAATTTCCAAGCAGTTTCAAGCCATTTCTTTTCCATTTCTTAGTAATTTTTGCCCGTTTCTTTCCTGCGCTCACCGTATTCTGGCCCTTTCTAGCCTGCTGTTGCCCTTTTCTAGCCCCTTATAAGCCAGTTCTGGCTGTTTCTAAACAGTTTTTACCGTTCCTATCCCTTTTTGCCCATTTGAATCACATTTTCAGCCACTTTTGGCCATTACGATCCTATTTTTGCCCCCTTTCAACCCGTTTGAAGCCAGTTTGGGCCGTTTCTACCCTGTTTTTGCAGGTTTCAACCAGATTTAAGCCTCTTTTTTTCCTTTTCCTACAATTTTTTGACCTTTCCTTTCCAGTTTTCTGCCGCTTTGGGACATATCTATCCCATTTTTTAGGTTTCATCCGGTTTTAAGCCTTTTCTTTTCTCTTCTTAGAATTTTTTGACCTTTCTTTTCCTGTTTTCTGGCACTTTGGGCCATTTCTGACCTGCTTTTGCCCATTTCTAACCCATTGGAAGCCTTTTTTTCTTGCCTTTTCTGAACCATTTTTAAACCCTTTTTTCCTTTTCTAACCCATTTTTGTCAATTTCTCACACGTTTTCACCAAATTTTCTCAGTGCCTAACCCGTTTTTGCCCATTTCCAAGCCGTTTTAAGCCTTTTTAAATTTCCTTATCTAACATATTTTTGTCAATTTCCAAGCAGTTTCAAGCCATTTCTTTTCCATTTCTTAGTAATTTTTGCCCGTTTCTTTCCTGCGCTCACCGTTTTCTGGCCCTTTCTAGCCTGCTGTTGCCCTTTTCTAGCCCCTTATAAGCCAGTTCTGGCTGTTTCTAAACAGTTTTTACCGTTCCTATCCCTTTTTGCCCATTTGAATCACATTTTCAGCCACTTTTGGCCATTACGATCCTATTTTTGCCCCCTTTCAACCCGTTTGAAGCCAGTTTGGGCCGTTTCTACCCTGTTTTTGCAGGTTTCAACCAGATTTAAGCCTCTTTTTTTCCTTTTCCTACAATTTTTTGACCTTTCCTTTCCAGTTTTCTGCCGCTTTGGGACATATCTATCCCATTTTTTAGGTTTCATCCGGTTTTAAGCCTTTTCTTTTCTCTTCTTAGAATTTTTTGACCTTTCTTTTCCTGTTTTCTGGCACTTTGGGCCATTTCTGACCTGCTTTTGCCCTTTTCTAACCCATTGGAAGCCTTTTTTTCTTGCCTTTTCTGAACCATTTGTAAACCCTTTTTTCCTTTTCTAACCCATTTTTGTCAATTTCTCACACGTTTTCACCAAATTTTCTCAGTGCCTAACCCGTTTTTGCCCATTTCCAAGCCGTTTTAAGCCTTTTTAAATTTCCTTATCTAACATATTTTTGTCAATTTCCAAGCAGTTTCAAGCCATTTCTTTTCCATTTCTTAGTAATTTTTGCCCGTTTCTTTCCTGCGCTCACCGTATTCTGGCCCTTTCTAGCCTGCTGTTGCCCTTTTCTAGCCCCTTATAAGCCAGTTCTGGCTGTTTCTAAACAGTTTTTACCGTTCCTATCCCTTTTTGCCCATTTGAATCACATTTTCAGCCACTTTTGGCCATTACGATCCTATTTTTGCCCCCTTTCAACCCGTTTGAAGCCAGTTTTGGCCGTTTCTACCCTGTTTTTGCAGGTTTCAACCAGATTTAAGCCTCTTTTTTTCCTTTTCCTACAATTTTTTGACCTTTCCTTTCCAGTTTTCTGCCGCTTTGGGACATATCTATCCCATTTTTTAGGTTTCATCCGGTTTTAAGCCTTTTCTTTTCTCTTCTTAGAATTTTTTGACCTTTCTTTTCCTGTTTTCTGGCACTTTGGGCCATTTCTGACCTGCTTTTGCCCTTTTCTAACCCATTGGAAGCCTTTTTTTCTTGCCTTTTCTGAACCATTTTTAAACCCTTTTTTCCTTTTCTAACCCATTTTTGTCAATTTCTCACACGTTTTCACCAAATTTTCTCAGTGCCTAACCCGTTTTTGCCCATTTCCAAGCCGTTTTAAGCCTTTTTAAATTTCCTTATCTAACATATTTTTGTCAATTTCCAAGCAGTTTCAAGCCATTTCTTTTCCATTTCTTAGTAATTTTTGCCCGTTTCTTTCCTGCGCTCACCGTATTCTGGCCCTTTCTAGCCTGCTGTTGCCCTTTTCTAGCCCCTTATAAGCCAGTTCTGGCTGTTTCTAAACAGTTTTTACCGTTCCTATCCCTTTTTGCCCATTTGAATCACATTTTCAGCCACTTTTGGCCATTACGATCCTATTTTTGCTCCCTTTCAACCCGTTTGAAGCCAGTTTGGGCCGTTTCTACCCTGTTTTTTCAGGTTTCAACCAGATTTAAGCCTCTTTTTTTCCTTTTCCTACAATTTTTTGACCTTTCCTTTCCAGTTTTCTGCCGCTTTGGGACATATCTATCCCATTTTTTAGGTTTCATCCGGTTTTAAGCCTTTTCTTTTCTCTTCTTAGAATTTTTTGACCTTTCTTTTCCTGTTTTCTGGCACTTTGGGCCATTTCTGACCTGCTTTTGCCCATTTCTAACCCATTGGAAGCCTTTTTTTCTTGCCTTTTCTGAACCATTTTTAAACCCTTTTTTCCTTTTCTAACCCATTTTTGTCAATTTCTCACACGTTTTCACCAAATTTTCTCAGTGCCTAACCCGTTTTTGCCCATTTCCAAGCCGTTTTAAGCCTTTTTAAATTTCCTTATCTAACATATTTTTGTCAATTTCCAAGCAGTTTCAAGCCATTTCTTTTCCATTTCTTAGTAATTTTTGCCCGTTTCTTTCCTGCGCTCACCGTTTTCTGGCCCTTTCTAGCCTGCTGTTGCCCTTTTCTAGCCCCTTATAAGCCAGTTCTGGCTGTTTCTAAACAGTTTTTACCGTTCCTATCCCTTTTTGCCCATTTGAATCACATTTTCAGCCACTTTTGGCCATTACGATCCTATTTTTGCCCCCTTTCAACCCGTTTGAAGCCAGTTTGGGCCGTTTCTACCCTGTTTTTGCAGGTTTCAACCAGATTTAAGCCTCTTTTTTTCCTTTTCCTACAATTTTTTGACCTTTCCTTTCCAGTTTTCTGCCGCTTTGGGACATATCTATCCCATTTTTTAGGTTTCATCCGGTTTTAAGCCTTTTCTTTTCTCTTCTTAGAATTTTTTGACCTTTCTTTTCCTGTTTTCTGGCACTTTGGGCCATTTCTGACCTGCTTTTGCCCATTTCTAACCCATTGGAAGCCTTTTTTTCTTGCCTTTTCTGAACCATTTTTAAACCCTTTTTTCCTTTTCTAACCCATTTTTGTCAATTTCTCACACGTTTTCACCAAATTTTCTCAGTGCCTAACCCGTTTTTGCCCATTTCCAAGCCGTTTTAAGCCTTTTTAAATTTCCTTATCTAACATATTTTTGTCAATTTCCAAGCAGTTTCAAGCCATTTCTTTTCCATTTCTTAGTAATTTTTGCCCGTTTCTTTCCTGCGCTCACCGTTTTCTGGCCCTTTCTAGCCTGCTGTTGCCCTTTTCTAGCCCCTTATAAGCCAGTTCTGGCTGTTTCTAAACAGTTTTTACCGTTCCTATCCCTTTTTGCCCATTTGAATCACATTTTCAGCCACTTTTGGCCATTACGATCCTATTTTTGCCCCCTTTCAACCCGTTTGAAGCCAGTTTGGGCCGTTTCTACCCTGTTTTTGCAGGTTTCAACCAGATTTAAGCCTCTTTTTTTCCTTTTCCTACAATTTTTTGACCTTTCCTTTCCAGTTTTCTGCCGCTTTGGGACATATCTATCCCATTTTTTAGGTTTCATCCGGTTTTAAGCCTTTTCTTTTCTCTTCTTAGAATTTTTTGACCTTTCTTTTCCTGTTTTCTGGCACTTTGGGCCATTTCTGACCTGCTTTTGCCCATTTCTAACCCATTGGAAGCCTTTTTTCTTGCCTTTTCTGAACCATTTTTAAACCCTTTTTTCCTTTTCTAACCCATTTTTGTCAATTTCTCACACGTTTTCACCAAATTTTCTCAGTGCCTAACCCGTTTTTGCCCATTTCCAAGCCGTTTTAAGCCTTTTTAAATTTCCTTATCTAACATATTTTTGTCAATTTCCAAGCAGTTTCAAGCCATTTCTTTTCCATTTCTTAGTAATTTTTGCCCGTTTCTTTCCTGCGCTCACCGTTTTCTGGCCCTTTCTAGCCTGCTGTTGCCCTTTTCTAGCCCCTTATAAGCCAGTTCTGGCTGTTTCTAAACAGTTTTTACCGTTCCTATCCCTTTTTGCCCATTTGAATCACATTTTCAGCCACTTTTGGCCATTACGATCCTATTTTTGCCCCCTTTCAACCCGTTTGAAGCCAGTTTGGGCCGTTTCTACCCTGTTTTTGCAGGTTTCAACCAGATTTAAGCCTCTTTTTTTCCTTTTCCTACAATTTTTTGACCTTTCCTTTCCAGTTTTCTGCCGCTTTGGGACATATCTATCCCATTTTTTAGGTTTCATCCGGTTTTAAGCCTTTCTTTTCTCTTCTTAGAATTTTTTGACCTTTCTTTTCCTGTTTTCTGGCACTTTGGGCCATTTCTGACCTGCTTTTGCCCATTTCTAACCCATTGGAAGCCTTTTTTTCTTGCCTTTTCTGAACCATTTTTAAACCCTTTTTTCCTTTTCTAACCCATTTTTGTCAATTTCTCACACGTTTTCACCAAATTTTCTCAGTGCCTAACCCGTTTTTGCCCATTTCCAAGCCGTTTTAAGCCTTTTTAAATTTCCTTATCTAACATATTTTTGTCAATTTCCAAGCAGTTTCAAGCCATTTCTTTTCCATTTCTTAGTAATTTTTGCCCGTTTCTTTCCTGCGCTCACCGTTTTCTGGCCCTTTCTAGCCTGCTGTTGCCCTTTTCTAGCCCCTTATAAGCCAGTTCTGGCTGTTTCTAAACAGTTTTTACCGTTCCTATCCCTTTTTGCCCATTTGAATCACATTTTCAGCCACTTTTGGCCATTACGATCCTATTTTTGCCCCCTTTCAACCCGTTTGAAGCCAGTTTGGGCCGTTTCTACCCTGTTTTTGCAGGTTTCAACCAGATTTAAGCCTCTTTTTTCCTTTTCCTACAATTTTTTGACCTTTCCTTTCCAGTTTTCTGCCGCTTTGGGACATATCTATCCCAGTTTTAGGATTCATCCGATCTTAAGCCTTTTCTTTTCTCTTCTTAGAATTTTTTGACCTTTCTTTTCCTGTTTTTGGCACTTTGAATAATAATCAGAAATGTTTTGCCATCTTGGATTTAAAGGATGCTTTCTTTTGCTTACCATTGGCCAAAGAAAGATAAAATTTATTTGCTTTTGAATGGGAAAATACTGACACAGGAAGGGAAACTCAATTAACTTGGACAGTATTACCTAAAGGGTTTAAAACAGTCCAGCAATTTCTGGAAATCAGCACAAGAACTAGGATCATGGAAGACACCTGCTCAGATGGGGACTCTGTTACAATATGTGGATGACCTATTAATTGCTACAGAAATAAAGGAAGAATGTATCCAGTGGACAGTGGAATTATTAACTTTTCTGGGACTGAATGGTTATTGGGTATCCAGACAAAAGGCCCAACTAATCCAAACCCTAGTTTCCTACCTAGGATATGAAATAACAGGAGGACAGAGAGAACTTGGAGCTTCTAGAAAAGAAGCCATCTGTCAGACTCCACGACCATCAACTGGCAAGGAGCTCCGGACATTACTGGGAATGACTGGATGGTGCAGACTTTGGATCCATGATTACGGTGTTCTGGTAAGACCACTATATGAACTGTTGAAGGGAAACCCTCCCTCTTTAGAATGGACTAATTCAGCAGAGGGGACTTTTAGAAATTTAAAAACAGAGCTAATGAGAGCTGCAGCTCTGTGGCTTCTGGATGTAACTAAATCCTTTTGTCTATATTCCTATGAAGAACAGGGAATAGCTTTGGGGGGTCCTTGCTCGAAAACTAGGACCCTACAGAAGGGCAGTGACATGTTTTTCAAAACAGCTGGATGAAGCGAGCAAAGGATGGCCCAGATGCCCAAGGGCTGTGGCAGCAGTTGTCATGAATATTGAAGAAGCTCACAAATTCACCTTGGGACAAAAATTACTGTGCTAATGTCCCATGTTGTATCAGCGGTCCTGGAACGGAAAGTAGCCCACTGGTTATCTCCATGTTTTTTTAAATACCAGGCCACCCTTGTGGAACAAGATGATATAGAAAGTGGGGTCACTAAGGTTGTCAATCCAGCATCCTTTTGCAGGAACAATTGACAGAACCACTAACACAAGACTGCTTGGCCACCATAGAGACTGTATATTTGAGCCGACCAGACTTGAAAGAAGAACCTCTGGAAGATGCTGATTCTTGGTTTACTGATGGTAGTAGCTTCATGAAGAATGGTAAACGAAAGGCAGAATATGCCATTAACACCACTTCACAGGTAACAGGGGCTAAACCTTTACCCTCGAACACTTCTGCCCAGAAGGCAGAAATAATAGCATTAATGAGAGCCCTGGAATTGGCTAAAGACAAAAGGATAAATATTTGAACTGATTATGTACATGGTGCTATCTGAAAAGAATGAGGACTTTTGAACAAACGTGCTGCAGAAATTCTACAATTACTGGAGGCTGTTCAGCTACCTGAAGAAGTAGCTGTTATGTACTGTAAAGGTCATCAACAAGGTGACTCTGATCAGGAAATTGGAAATAATTTGGCCAATTCTGAAGCCAAATGAGCAGTTGAACAATCACAAATCATGTCCTTAATCCGTGATGGCAAACTAACAATTGAAAAATCTAAACCTAGGTATTCAAAAGAGGATAAAAATTGATTGAGGATCTAAAAGGACAGGAAAATAAAGAGGATTGGGTTCAGATACCTGATGGGCAAATTGTAATCTCCTATAACCAACTCTGGAAGTTAGTTCAGGGAGAACATAATAAAACTCATTGGGGTAGCAACTCTTTATATAAATATTTAGACAAACAAATTGTAGGAAGAAATTTATACAACACAGTTCAATCAGTGACAAAACAATGTCATCTATGTCTTAAGAATAAGCATAAAACTGAAAATAGAAATCAAATTGGGACAATTGTGAGAGGAAGTTTCCTGGGACAGCAGCGGCAAATAGATTTTTCTGAATTATCAAGAAAAGGGGGTTATCAATATTTGTTGGAGTTAACAGATACTTTTTCTGGCTGGCCAGAAGCATTCCCTTGTAGGATAAATAATGCAAGACAACTCATTAAAACATTATTTAATGAGATAATATCTTGCTTTGGAGTACCAGCGGCAATTTCTTCCAACCGAGGTTTGCAGTTTAGTGCAAACTTGTTACAAGAAATTAGCAAAAATTGGAGATTGATTGGCAAGTATATGTTCCATACAGGCTTCAGGCCAGTGGGCACGTAGAAAAGATAAACCATCTGATCGAAAGAAGAGGTTAGCCCATTTGAAATTCTATGTGGAAGACCATAACAGTCCCAGTTTAAAGGAGAAAGTCTTCAGGAAGTGGCAGAAGGCTATCTCTGACAGTTTTTGGTCAATCTGGGAAAGGAATTGGAGGAGATAAATAAGAGAGTAGCAGGGACAAGAGCAAGAGATTTGGATTATTCTATTCACCCTTTCAGATCTGGAGACTGGGTTTATGTTAAGAGTTTTTCAGGAGATCCTCTACAGGACAACTGGAGTGGACTGTACCAGATATTACTGACCACCTTTACAGCAGTGAAGATAAAGGAACAACCTGCTTGGATACATTATTCAAGAATAAAGAAAGCACCAGAACCAGAGAAGACGTGGCAGATGGAACCTTCAGTACTCTTACGTATGAAATTGCGTCGGTGATAATTTGGACCCATATGATAACTGGTGCATAAGCTTGAGACCAGAATTTATACCTGAAATTAATGCAAAATGTTACTGAAGTTTTAATCGTAGTGACTGTCGGGTGTGTGCACAGTTGCCTAAATCAAGAGAAAGCCTTGATTCCTAACACTGTTTCATGGACAAATCTGTGGGTGAACACTAGCAATTTGTATTCAAGTGAAAGGTTAAAATTTGGAATAGTTAATCCTAATCCAGGTAATAAATATTACACCTGTGCACAAAGATGTATTACACCAGGAACCAGGGTAGGAGACTATACTTGCTTAAATGCCACAGATGTAGGTCACCATTTAAATTGCAATTACACTATTAATATAGATGGTATCATAGTTCAGTGGTGGCCCGTTCCTAAAGGGAAAGGATGGTATTGGTTATGTGGAGAAAATGCTTATAAAACTTTACCCCCAACTGGAAGGGGGCATGCACCTTAGGTGCTATAATACCCAATTTTACTATTATCAACAGGTATCCTTCCGGAACCTGGATTAGAAGTTTTGTTAAACGGATTAAGCAAAGGTTTAACCCTATTATTGAATGGCACAATGCATTTCATAGTTTTGTGAGAGGGCTAATTCCATCTTTGGGAGTAAGTGAATTAGAGAAAGCAATTGTAAATATCTCAGCAACCATAGAGGAAATGGAAAGTAAAGATATTGATATAATGCAGGCAGAACAACAAAACATAACGAGCCTATCTAAAGTGGTATAAAACCGAATGGCTCCAGACATGTTATTGGCATCAGAAGGAGGAGTTTGTTCCATAATCAATGAAAGCTGTTGTTCCTACATAGACCAAAGTGGCAGAATTGAAACATATCTGGAGGAAATTTGGAAACAAACTAAGATATTTCAAGGGACAGCCATGGATGACACCTCCTATGGTTTCGAAGAAATATGGAAAAACTACATGGTTACCTAATCTCTCCTGGTTGAGGCAACTGATTGCAAGAATATGGATGTTAATTATTTTAATATTGTTTACTTGTGGTATGATACAATGTTCCCTCTGGTGTTGTAAACTATCTATAATAAATTATGAAGATTGGAAAAGGAAATTAGGCACCGAGTAGAAATGGGAAATTATTTCAAAGGACTTTGGATGGTAATGGTAATATATAAGATGTTGCAAAAGAATTTGCAAAAGGACAGAAAAAGGGGGGAATTGAAACAAGGGGAACAGAAAATCACAAAATGGAATTTATAAACCTTTAGAATTAGTTTTAAGCAATGTTAAGTTCAATGGCTTTGTAACAGTAGCAGTGGAAAATTACTGAGGTGCATAATACATAGAAAAAATAGAGTACAGCTAGAGAACATACTGGCACAAGATAAATCGTTATAGTTGATGTGGTCTTAAGAAAAACAGTCTAGAAAAACAGGACACAGGGATAAGGAGTATCTGGGAATAGCAGGTGTCCAGGATAGGCTGTGGGTAAACTAACTGATAAGTAGGAGGATAGGGGGATTATTATGTCTCTGGTGCTAGTGAACCAATTAAACTGGTATGAGCATCTACTGCGCGTGCTTCAAAGGCTGCCAGAAGTGATGAAGATTGTTGGAAGAAGTAAACGACCCTCAGAGACCACCACCACAGTTCTGTACGCATGCGGGGAGCTTTCTGGAAAATGATGTAATCCATACGTAGCCTCATGAATATGTATGTATGCCCAGGGACTATATAAGGATGGCTTGTGTAGTAATAGACAGACACACGTTAGGAGGAGTTATCCCCCGTGTCTCCCGGCGCCGCAATAAAGAATACCTGCTTGTCAGCTTGAAAACTTTGTTGGCAAGTTTGTTCCTGGAGTTTTCTCCGAATCAAAGCCTTTTAAAATTTCCTTATCTAACATATTTTTGTCAATTTCCAAGCAGTTTCAAGCCATTTCTTTTCCATTTCTTAGTAATTTTTGCCCGTTTCTTTCCTGGGCTCACCATTTTCTGGCCCTTTCTAGCCTGGTGTTGCCCTTTTCTAGCCCCTTATAAGCCAGTTCTGGCTGTTTCTAAACAGTTTTTACCGTTCCTATCCCTTTTTGCCCATTTGAATCACATTTTCAGCCACTTTTGGCCATTTCGATCCTATTTTTGCCCCCTTTCAACCCGTTTGAAGCCATTTTTGGCCGTTTCTACCCTGTTTTTGCAGGTTTCAACCAGATTTAAGCCTCTTTTTTTCCTTTTCCTACAATTTTTTGTCCTTTTCTTTCCAGTTTTCTGCCGCTTTGGGACATATCTATCCCATTTTTTAGGTTTCATCCAGTTTTAAGCCTTTTCTTTTCTCTTCTTAGAATTTTTTGACCTTTCCTTCCCTGTTTTCTGGCACTTTGGGCCATTTCTGACCTGCTTTTGCCCATTTCTAACCCATTGGAAGCCTTTTTTTCTTGCCTTTTCTGAACCATTTTTAAACCCTTTTTTCCTTTTCTAACCCATTTTTGTCAATTTCTCACACGTTTTCACCAAATTTTCTCAGTGCCTAACCCGTTTTTGCCCATTTCCAAGCCGTTTTAAGCCTTTTTAAATTTCCTTATCTAACATATTTTTGTCAATTTCCAAGCAGTTTCAAGCCATTTCTTTTCCATTTCTTAGTAATTTTTGCCCGTTTCTTTCCTGCGCTCACCGTTTTCTGGCCCTTTCTAGCCTGCTGTTGCCCTTTTCTAGCCCCTTATAAGCCAGTTCTGGCTGTTTCTAAACAGTTTTTACTGTTCCTATCCCTTTTTGCCCATTTGAATCACATTTTCAGCCACTTTTGGCCATTTCGATCCTATTTTTGCCCCCTTTCAACCCGTTTGAAGCCAGTTTGGGCCGTTTCTACCCTGTTTTTGCAGGTTTCAACCAGATTTAAGCCTCTTTTTTTCCTTTTCCTACAATTTTTTGACCTTTCCTTTCCAGTTTTCTGCCGCTTTGGGACATATCTATCCCATTTTTTAGGTTTCATCCGGTTTTAAGCCTTTTCTTTTCTCTTCTTAGAATTTTTTGACCTTTCTTTTCCTGTTTTCTGGCACTTTGGGCCATTTCTGACCTGCTTTTGCCCTTTTCTAACCCATTGGAAGCCTTTTTTTCTTGCCTTTTCTGAACCATTTGTAAACCCTTTTTTCCTTTTCTAACCCATTTTTGTCAATTTCTCACACGTTTTCACCAAATTTTCTCAGTGCCTATCCCGTTTTTGCCCATTTCCAAGCCGTTTTAAGCCTTTTAAAATTTCCTTATCTAACATATTTTTGTCAATTTCCAAGCAGTTTCAAGCCATTTCTTTTCCATTTCTTAGTAATTTTTGCCCGTTTCTTTCCTGCGCTCACCGTTTTCTGGCCCTTTCTAGCCTGCTGTTGCCCTTTTCTAGCCCCTTATAAGCCAGTTCTGGCTGTTTCTAAACAGTTTTTACCGTTCCTATCCCTTTTTGCCCATTTGAATCACATTTTCAGCCACTTTTGGCCATTACGATCCTATTTTTGCCCCCTTTCAACCCGTTTGAAGCCAGTTTGGGCCGTTTCTACCCTGTTTTTGCAGGTTTCAACCAGATTTAAGCCTCTTTTTTTCCTTTTCCTACAATTTTTTGACCTTTCCTTTCCAGTTTTCTGCCGCTTTGGGACATATCTATCCCATTTTTTAGGTTTCATCCGGTTTTAAGCCTTTTCTTTTCTCTTCTTAGAATTTTTTGACCTTTCTTTTCCTGTTTTCTGGCACTTTGGGCCATTTCTGACCTGCTTTTGCCCTTTTCTAACCCATTGGAAGCCTTTTTTTCTTGCCTTTTCTGAACCATTTTTAAACCCTTTTTTCCTTTTCTAACCCATTTTTGTCAATTTCTCACACGTTTTCACCAAATTTTCTCAGTGCCTATCCCGTTTTTGCCCATTTCCAAGCCGTTTTAAGCCTTTTAAAATTTCCTTATCTAACATATTTTTGTCAATTTCCAAGCAGTTTCAAGCCATTTCTTTTCCATTTCTTAGTAATTTTTGCCCGTTTCTTTCCTGCGCTCACCGTTTTCTGGCCCTTTCTAGCCTGCTGTTGCCCTTTTCTAGCCCCTTATAAGCCAGTTCTGGCTGTTTCTAAACAGTTTTTACCGTTCCTATCCCTTTTTGCCCATTTGAATCACATTTTCAGCCACTTTTGGCCATTTCGATCCTATTTTTGCCCCCTTTCAACCCGTTTGAAGCCAGTTTGGGCCGTTTCTACCCTGTTTTTGCAGGTTTCAACCAGATTTAAGCCTCTTTTTTTCCTTTTCCTACAATTTTTTGACCTTTCCTTTCCAGTTTTCTGCCGCTTTGGGACATATCTATCCCATTTTTTAGGTTTCATCCGGTTTTAAGCCTTTTCTTTTCTCTTCTTAGAATTTTTTGACCTTTCTTTTCCTGTTTTCTGGCACTTTGGGCCATTTCTGACCTGCTTTTGCCCTTTTCTAACCCATTGGAAGCCTATTTTTCTTGCCTTTTCTGAACCATTTGTAAACCCTTTTTTCCTTTTCTAACCCATTTTTGTCAATTTCTCACACGTTTTCACCAAATTTTCTCAGTGCCTATCCCGTTTTTGCCCATTTCCAAGCCGTTTTAAGCCTTTTAAAATTTCCTTATCTAACATATTTTTGTCAATTTCCAAGCAGTTTCAAGCCATTTCTTTTCCATTTCTTAGTAATTTTTGCCCGTTTCTTTCCTGCGCTCACCGTTTTCTGGCCCTTTCTAGCCTGCTGTTGCCCTTTTCTAGCCCCTTATAAGCCAGTTCTGGCTGTTTCTAAACAGTTTTTTACCGTTCCTATCCCTTTTTGCCCATTTGAATCACATTTTCAGCCACTTTTGGCCATTTCGATCCTATTTTTGCCCCCTTTCAACCCGTTTGAAGCCAGTTTGGGCCGTTTCTACCCTGTTTTTGCAGGTTTCAACCAGATTTAAGCCTCTTTTTTTCCTTTTCCTACAATTTTTTGACCTTTCCTTTCCAGTTTTCTGCCGCTTTGGGACATATCTATCCCATTTTTTAGGTTTCATCCGGTTTTAAGCCTTTTCTTTTCTCTTCTTAGAATTTTTTGACCTTTCCTTCCCTGTTTTCTGGCACTTTGGGCCATTTCTGACCTGCTTTTGCCCTTTTCTAACCCATTGGAAGCCTATTTTTCTTGCCTTTTCTGAACCATTTGTAAACCCTTTTTTCCTTTTCTAACCCATTTTTGTCAATTTCTCACACGTTTTCACCAAATTTTCTCAGTGCCTAACCCGTTTTTGCCCATTTCCAAGCCGTTTTAAGCCTTTTTAAATTTCCTTATCTAACATATTTTTGTCAATTTCCAAGCAGTTTCAAGCCATTTCTTTTCCATTTCTTAGTAATTTTTGCCCGTTTCTTTCCTGCGCTCACCGTTTTCTGGCCCTTTCTAGCCTGCTGTTGCCCTTTTCTAGCCCCTTATAAGCCAGTTCTGGCTGTTTCTAAACAGTTTTTACCGTTCCTATCCCTTTTTGCCCATTTGAATCACATTTTCAGCCACTTTTGGCCATTTCGATCCTATTTTTGCCCCCTTTCAACCCGTTTGAAGCCAGTTTTGGCCGTTTCTACCCTGTTTTTGCAGGTTTCAACCAGATTTAAGCCTCTTTTTTTCCTTTTCCTACAATTTTTTGACCTTTCCTTTCCAGTTTTCTGCCGCTTTGGGACATATCTATCCCATTCTTTAGGTTTCATCCGGTTTTAAGCCTTTTCTTTTCTCTTCTTAGAATTTTTTGACCTTTCTTTTCCTGTTTTCTGGCACTTTGGGCCATTTCTGACCTGCTTTTGCCCATTTCTAACCCATTGGAAGCCTTTTTTTCTTGCCTTTTCTGAACCATTTTTAAACCCTTTTTTCCTTTTCTAACCCATTTTTGTCAATTTCTCACACGTTTTCACAAAATTTTCTCAGTGCCTAACCCGTTTTTGCCCATTTCCAAGCCGTTTTAAGCCTTTTTAAATTTCCTTATCTAACATATTTTTGTCAATTTCCAAGCAGTTTCAAGCCATTTCTTTTCCATTTCTTAGTAATTTTTGCCCGTTTCTTTCCTGCGCTCACCGTTTTCTGGCCCTTTCTAGCCTGCTGTTGCCCTTTTCTAGCCCCTTATAAGCCAGTTCTGGCTGTTTCTAAACAGTTTTTACCGTTCCTATCCCTTTTTGCCCATTTGAATCACATTTTCAGCCACTTTTGGCCATTTCGATCCTATTTTTGCCCCCTTTCAACCCGTTTGAAGCCAGTTTTGGCCGTTTCTACCCTGTTTTTGCAGGTTTCAACCAGATTTAAGCCTCTTTTTTTCCTTTTCCTACAATTTTTTGACCTTTCCTTTCCAGTTTTCTGCCGCTTTGGGACATATCTATCCCATTTTTTAGGTTTCATCCGGTTTTAAGCCTTTTCTTTTCTCTTCTTAGAATTTTTTGACCTTTCTTTTCCTGTTTTCTGGCACTTTGGGCCATTTCTGACCTGCTTTTGCCCTTTTCTAACCCATTGGAAGCCTTTTTTTCTTGCCTTTTCTGAACCATTTTTAAACCCTTTTTTCCTTTTCTAACCCATTTTTGTCAATTTCTCACACGTTTTCACAAAATTTTCTCAGTGCCAAACCCGTTTTTGCCCATTTCCAAGCCGTTTTAAGCCTTTTTAAATTTCCTTATCTAACATATTTTTGTCAATTTCCAAGCAGTTTCAAGCCATTTCTTTTCCATTTCTTAGTAATTTTTGCCCGTTTCTTTCCTGCGCTCACCATTTTCTGGCCCTTTCTAGCCTGGTGTTGCCCTTTTCTAGCCCCTTATAAGCCAGTTCTGGCTGTTTCTAAACAGTTTTTACCGTTCCTATCCCTTTTTGCCCATTTGAATCACATTTTCAGCCACTTTTGGCCATTTCGATCCTATTTTTGCCCCCTTTCAACCCGTTTGAAGCCATTTTTGGCCGTTTCTACCCTGTTTTTGCAGGTTTCAACCAGATTTAAGCCTCTTTTTTTCCTTTTCCTACAATTTTTTGTCCTTTTCTTTCCAGTTTTCTGCCGCTTTGGGACATATCTATCCCATTTTTTAGGTTTCATCCAGTTTTAAGCCTTTTCTTTTCTCTTCTTAGAATTTTTTGACCTTTCTTTTCCTGTTTTCTGGCACTTTGGGCCATTTCTGACCTGCTTTTGCCCTTTTCTAACCCATTGGAAGCCTTTTTTTCTTGCCTTTTCTGAACCATTTTTAAACCCTTTTTTCCTTTTCTAACCCATTTTTGTCAATTTCTCACACGTTTTCTCCAAATTTTCTCAGTGCCTAACCCGTTTTTGCCCATTTCCAAGCCGTTTTAAGCCTTTTTAAATTTCCTTATCTAACATATTTTTGTCAATTTCCAAGCAGTTTCAAGCCATTTCTTTTCCATTTCTTAGTAATTTTTGCCCGTTTCTTTCCTGCGCTCACCGTTTTCTGGCCCTTTCTAGCCTGCTGTTGCCCTTTTCTAGCCCCTTATAAGCCAGTTCTGGCTGTTTCTAAACAGTTTTTACCGTTCCTATCCCTTTTTGCCCATTTGAATCACATTTTCAGCCACTTTTGGCCATTACGATCCTATTTTTGCCCCCTTTCAACCCGTTTGAAGCCAGTTTGGGCCGTTTCTACCCTGTTTTTGCAGGTTTCAACCAGATTTAAGCCTCTTTTTTTCCTTTTCCTACAATTTTTTGACCTTTCCTTTCCAGTTTTCTGCCGCTTTGGGACATATCTATCCCATTTTTTAGGTTTCATGCGGTTTTAAGCCTTTTCTTTTCTCTTCTTAGAATTTTTTGACCTTCCTTTTCCTGTTTTCTGGCACTTTGGGCCATTTCTGACCTGCTTTTGCCCTTTTCTAACCCATTGGAAGCCTTTTTTTCTTGCCTTTTCTGAACCATTTGTAAACCCTTTTTTCCTTTTCTAACCCATTTTTGTCAATTTCTCACACGTTTTCACCAAATTTTCTCAGTGCCAAACCCGTTTTTGTTCATTTCCAAGCCGTTTTAAGCCTTTTTAAATTTCCTTATCTAACATATTTTTGTCAATTTCCAAGCAGTTTCAAGCCATTTCTTTTCCATTTCTTAGTAATTTTTGCCCGTTTCTTTCCTGCGCTCACCTTTTTCTGGCCATTTCTAGCCTGGTGTTGCCCTTTTCTAGCCCCTTATAAGCCAGTTCTGGCTGTTTCTAAACAGTTTTTACCGTTCCTATCCCTTTTTGCCCATTTGAATCACATTTTCAGCCACTTTTGGCCATTTCGATCCTATTTTTGCCCCCTTTCAACCCGTTTGAAGCCAGTTTGGGCCGTTTCTACCCTGTTTTTGCAGGTTTCAACCAGATTTAAGCCTCTTTTTTTCCTTTTCCTACAATTTTTTGACCTTTCCTTTCCAGTTTTCTGCCGCTTTGGGACATATCTATCCCATTTTTTAGGTTTCATCCGGTTTTAAGACTTTTCTTTTCTCTTCTTAGAATTTTTTGACCTTTCTTTTCCTGTTTTCTGGCACTTTGGGCCATTTCTGACCTGCTTTTGCCCTTTTCTAACCCATTGGAAGCCTATTTTTCTTGCCTTTTCTGAACCATTTGTAAACCCTTTTTTCCTTTTCTAACCCATTTTTGTCAATTTCTCACACGTTTTCTCCAAATTTTCTCAGTGCCTAACCCGTTTTTGCCCATTTCCAAGCCGTTTTAAGCCTTTTTAAATTTCCTTATCTAACATATTTTTGTCAATTTCCAAGCAGTTTCAAGCCATTTCTTTTCCATTTCTTAGTAATTTTTGCCCGTTTCTTTCCTGCGCTCACCGTTTTCTGGCCCTTTCTAGCCTGCTGTTGCCCTTTTCTAGCCCCTTATAAGCCAGTTCTGGCTGTTTCTAAACAGTTTTTACCGTTCCTATCCCTTTTTGCCCATTTGAATCACATTTTCAGCCACTTTTGGCCATTACGATCCTATTTTTGCCCCCTTTCAACCCGTTTGAAGCCAGTTTTGGCTGTTTCTACCCTGTTTTTTGCAGGTTTCAACCAGATTTAAGCCTCTTTTTTCCTTTTCCTACAATTTTTTGACCTTTCCTTTCCAGTTTTCTGCCGCTTTGGGACATATCTATCCCATTTTTTAGGTTTCATCCGGTTTTAAGCCTTTTCTTTTCTCTTCTTAGAATTTTTTGACCTTTCTTTTCCTGTTTTCTGGCACTTTGGGCCATTTCTGACCTGCTTTTGCCCTTTTCTAACCCATTGGAAGCCTTTTTTTCTTGCCTTTTCTGAACCATTTTTAAACCCTTTTTTCCTTTTCTAACCCATTTTTGTCAATTTCTCACACGTTTTCTCCAAATTTTCTCAGTGCCTAACCCGTTTTTGCCCATTTCCAAGCCGTTTTAAGCCTTTTTAAATTTCCTTATCTAACATATTTTTGTCAATTTCCAAGCAGTTTCAAGCCATTTCTTTTCCATTTCTTAGTAATTTTTGCCCGTTTCTTTCCTGCGCTCACCGTATTCTGGCCCTTTCTAGCCTGCTGTTGCCCTTTTCTAGCCCCTTATAAGCCAGTTCTGGCTGTTTCTAAACAGTTTTTACCGTTCCTATCCCTTTTTGCCCATTTGAATCACATTTTCAGCCACTTTTGGCCATTACGATCCTATTTTTGCCCCCTTTCAACCCGTTTGAAGCCAGTTTGGGCCGTTTCTACCCTGTTTTTGCAGGTTTCAACCAGATTTAAGCCTCTTTTTTTCCTTTTCCTACAATTTTTTGACCTTTCCTGTCCAGTTTTCTGCCGCTTTGGGACATATCTATCCCATTTTTTAGGTTTCATGCGGTTTTAAGCCTTTTCTTTTCTCTTCTTAGAATTTTTTGACCTTTCTTTTCCTGTTTTCTGGCACTTTGGGCCATTTCTGACCTGCTTTTGCCCTTTTCTAACCCATTGGAAGCCTTTTTTTCTTGCCTTTTCTGAACCATTTGTAAACCCTTTTTTCCTTTTCTAACCCATTTTTGTCAATTTCTCACACGTTTTCACCAAATTTTCTCAGTGCCTAACCCGTTTTTGTTCATTTCCAAGCCGTTTTAAGCCTTTTTAAATTTCCTTATCTAACATATTTTTGTCAATTTCCAAGCAGTTTCAAGCCATTTCTTTTCCATTTCTTAGTAATTTTTGCCCGTTTCTTTCCTGCGCTCACCTTTTTCTGGCCATTTCTAGCCTGCTGTTGCCCTTTTCTAGCCCCTTATAAGCCAGTTCTGGCTGTTTCTAAACAGTTTTTACCGTTCCTATCCCTTTTTGCCCATTTGAATCACATTTTCAGCCACTTTTGGCCATTTCGATCCTATTTTTGCCCCCTTTCAACCCGTTTGAAGCCAGTTTGGGCCGTTTCTACCCTGTTTTTGCAGGTTTCAACCAGATTTAAGCCTCTTTTTTTCCTTTTCCTACAATTTTTTGACCTTTCCTTTCCAGTTTTCTGCCGCTTTGGGACATATCTATCCCATTTTTTAGGTTTCATCCGGTTTTAAGCCTTTTCTTTTCTCTTCTTAGAATTTTTTGACCTTTCTTTTCCTGTTTTCTGGCACTTTGGGCCATTTCTGACCTGCTTTTGCCCTTTTCTAACCCATTGGAAGCCTTTTTTTCTTGCCTTTTCTGAACCATTTGTAAACCCTTTTTTCCTTTTCTAACCCATTTTTGTCAATTTCTCACACGTTTTCTCCAAATTTTCTCAGTGCCTAACCCGTTTTTGCCCATTTCCAAGCCGTTTTAAGCCTTTTTAAATTTCCTTATCTAACATATTTTTGTCAATTTCCAAGCAGTTTCAAGCCATTTCTTTTCCATTTCTTAGTAATTTTTGCCCGTTTCTTTCCTGCGCTCACCGTTTTCTGGCCCTTTCTAGCCTGCTGTTGCCCTTTTCTAGCCCCTTATAAGCCAGTTCTGGCTGTTTCTAAACAGTTTTTACCGTTCCTATCCCTTTTTGCCCATTTGAATCACATTTTCAGCCACTTTTGGCCATTACGATCCTATTTTTGCCCCCTTTCAACCCGTTTGAAGCCAGTTTTGGCTGTTTCTACCCTGTTTTTGCAGGTTTCAACCAGATTTAAGCCTCTTTTTTCCTTTTCCTACAATTTTTTGACCTTTCCTTTCCAGTTTTCTGCCGCTTTGGGACATATCTATCCCATTTTTTAGGTTTCATCCGGTTTTAAGCCTTTTCTTTTCTCTTCTTAGAATTTTTTGACCTTTCTTTTCCTGTTTTCTGGCACTTTGGGCCACTTCTGACCTGCTTTTGCCCTTTTCTAACCCATTGGAAGCCTTTTTTTCTTGCCTTTTCTGAACCATTTTTAAACCCTTTTTTCCTTTTCTAACCCATTTTTGTCAATTTCTCACACGTTTTCTCCAAATTTTCTCAGTGCCTAACCCGTTTTTGCCCATTTCCAAGCCGTTTTAAGCCTTTTTAAATTTCCTTTTCTAACATATTTTTGTCAATTTCCAAGCAGTTGCAAGCCATTTCTTTTCCATTTCTTAGTAATTTTTGCCCCTTTCTTTCCTGCGCTCACCGTTTTCTGGCCCTTTCTAGCCTGCTGTTGCCCTTTTCTAGCCCCTTATAAGCCAGTTCTGGCTGTTTCTAAACAGTTTTTACCGTTCCTATCCCTTTTTGCCCATTTGAATCACATTTTCAGCCACTTTGGCCATTGCGATCCTATTTTTGCCCCCTTTCAACCCGTTTGAAGCCAGTTTGGGCCGTTTCTACCCTGTTTTTGCAGGTTTCAACCAGATTTAAGCCTCTTTTTTTCCTTTTCCTACAATTTTTTGACCTTTCCTTTCCAGTTTTCTGCCGCTTTGGGACATATCTATCCCATTTTTTAGGTTTCATCCGGTTTTAAGCCTTTTCTTTTCTCTTCTTAGAATTTTTTGACCTTCCTTTTCCTGTTTTCTGGCACTTTGGGCCATTTCTGACCTGCTTTTGCCCTTTTCTAACCCATTGGAAGCCTTTTTTTCTTGCCTTTTCTGAACCATTTTTAAACCCTTTTTTCCTTTTCTAACCCATTTTTGTCAATTTCTCACACGTTTTCTCCAAATTTTCTCAGTGCCTAACCCGTTTTTGCCCATTTCCAAGCCGTTTTAAGCCTTTTTAAATTTCCTTATCTAACATATTTTTGTCAATTTCCAAGCAGTTTCAAGCCATTTCTTTTCCATTTCTTAGTAATTTTTGCCCGTTTCTTTCCTGCGCTCACCTTTTTTCTGGCCCTTTCTAGCCTGCTGTTGCCCTTTTCTAGCCCCTTATAAGCCAGTTCTGGCTGTTTCTAAACAGTTTTTACCGTTCCTATCCCTTTTTGCCCATTTGAATCACATTTTCAGCCACTTTTGGCCATTACGATCCTATTTTTGCCCCCTTTCAACCCGTTTGAAGCCAGTTTGGGCCGTTTCTACCCTGTTTTTGCAGGTTTCAACCAGATTTAAGCCTCTTTTTTTCCTTTTCCTACAATTTTTTGACCTTTCCTTTCCAGTTTTCTGCCGCTTTGGGACATATCTATCCCATTTTTTAGGTTTCATCCGGTTTTAAGCCTTTTCTTTTCTCTTCTTAGAATTTTTTGACCTTCCTTTTCCTGTTTTCTGGCACTTTGGGCCATTTCTGACCTGCTTTTGCCCTTTTCTAACCCATTGGAAGCCTTTTTTTCTTGCCTTTTCTGAACCATTTTTAAACCCTTTTTTCCTTTTCTAACCCATTTTTGTCAATTTCTCACACGTTTTCTCCAAATTTTCTCAGTGCCTAACCCGTTTTTGCCCATTTCCAAGCCGTTTTAAGCCTTTTTAAATTTCCTTTTCTAACATATTTTTGTCAATTTCCAAGCAGTTTCAAGCCATTTCTTTTCCATTTCTTAGTAATTTTTGCCCGTTTCTTTCCTGCGCTCACCGTTTTCTGGCCCTTTCTAGCCTGCTGTTGCCCTTTTCTAGCCCCTTATAAGCCAGTTCTGGCTGTTTCTAAACAGTTTTTACCGTTCCTATCCCTTTTTGCCCATTTGAATCACATTTTCAGCCACTTTTGGCCATTACGATCCTATTTTTGCCCCCTTTCAACCCGTTTGAAGCCAGTTTGGGCCGTTTCTACCCTGTTTTTGCAGGTTTCAACCAGATTTAAGCCTCTTTTTTTCCTTTTCCTACAATTTTTTGACCTTTCCTTTCCAGTTTTCTGCCGCTTTGGGACATATCTATCCCATTTTTTAGGTTTCATCCGGTTTTAAGCCTTTTCTTTTCTCTTCTTAGAATTTTTTGACCTTTCTTTTCCTGTTTTCTGGCACTTTGGGCCATTTCTGACCTGCTTTTGCCCATTTCTAACCCATTGGAAGCCTTTTTTTCTTGCCTTTTCTGAACCATTTTTAAACCCTTTTTTCCTTTTCTAACCCATTTTTGTCAATTTCTCACACGTTTTCTCCAAATTTTCTCAGTGCCTAACCCGTTTTTGTTCATTTCCAAGCCGTTTTAAGCCTTTTTAAATTTCCTTATCTAACATATTTTTGTCAATTTCCAAGCAGTTTCAAGCCATTTCTTTTCCATTTCTTAGTAATTTTTGCCCGTTTCTTTCCTGCGCTCACCTTTTTCTGGCCATTTCTAGCCTGCTGTTGCCCTTTTCTAGCCCCTTATAAGCCAGTTCTGGCTGTTTCTAAACAGTTTTTACCGTTCCTATCCCTTTTTGCCCATTTGAATCACATTTTCAGCCACTTTTGGCCATTTCGATCCTATTTTTGCCCCCTTTCAACCCGTTTGAAGCCAGTTTGGGCCGTTTCTACCCTGTTTTTGCAGGTTTCAACCAGATTTAAGCCTCTTTTTTTCCTTTTCCTACAATTTTTTGACCTTTCCTTTCCAGTTTTCTGCCGCTTTGGGACATATCTATCCCATTTTTTAGGTTTCATGCGGTTTTAAGCCTTTTCTTTTCTCTTCTTAGAATTTTTTGACATTCCTTTTCCTGTTTTCTGGCACTTTGGGCCATTTCTGACCTGCTTTTGCCCTTTTCTAACCCATTGGAAGCCTTTTTTTCTTGCCTTTTCTGAACCATTTTTAAACCCTTTTTTCCTTTTCTAACCCATTTTTGTCAATTTCTCACACATTTTCACCAAATTTTCTCAGTGCCTAACCCGTTTTTGCCCATTTCCAAGCCGTTTTAAGCCTTTTTAAATTTCCTTATCTAACATATTTTTGTCAATTTCCAAGCAGTTTCAAGCCATTTCTTTTCCATTTCTTAGTAATTTTTGCCCGTTTCTTTCCTGCGCTCACCGTTTTCTGGCCCTTTCTAGCCTGGTGTTGCCCTTTTCTAGCCCCTTATAAGCCAGTTCTGGCTGTTTCTAAACAGTTTTTACCGTTCCTATCCCTTTTTGCCCATTTGAATCACATTTTCAGCCACTTTTGGCCATTTCGATCCTATTTTTGCCCCCTTTCAACCCGTTTGAAGCCAGTTTGGGCCGTTTCTACCCTGTTTTTGCAGGTTTCAACCAGATTTAAGCCTCTTTTTTTCCTTTTCCTACAATTTTTTGACCTTTCCTTTCCAGTTTTCTGCCGCTTTGGGACATATCTATCCCATTTTTTAGGTTTCATCCGGTTTTAAGCCTTTTCTTTTCTCTTCTTAGAATTTTTTGACCTTCCTTTTCCTGTTTTCTGGCACTTTGGGCCATTTCTGACCTGCTTTTGCCCTTTTCTAACCCATTGGAAGCCTTTTTTTCTTGCCTTTTCTGAACCATTTTTAAACCCTTTTTTCCTTTTCTAACCCATTTTTGTCAATTTCTCACACGTTTTCACCAAATTTTCTCAGTGCCTAACCCGTTTTTGTTCATTTCCAAGCCGTTTTAAGCCTTTTTAAATTTCCTTATCTAACATATTTTTGTCAATTTCCAAGCAGTTTCAAGCCATTTCTTTTCCATTTCTTAGTAATTTTTGCCCGTTTCTTTCCTGCGCTCACCGTTTTCTGGCCCTTTCTAGCCTGGTGTTGCCCTTTTCTAGCCCCTTATAAGCCAGTTCTGGCTGTTTCTAAACAGTTTTTACCGTTCCTATCCCTTTTTGCCCATTTGAATCACATTTTCAGCCACTTTGGCCATTGCGATCCTATTTTTGCCCCCTTTCAACCCGTTTGAAGCCAGTTTGGGCCGTTTCTACCCTGTTTTTGCAGGTTTCAACCAGATTTAAGCCTCTTTTTTTTCCTTTTCCTACAATTTTTTGACCTTTCCTTTCCAGTTTTCTGCCGCTTTGGGACATATCTATCCCATTTTTTAGGTTTCATCCGGTTTTAAGCCTTTTCTTTTCTCTTCTTAGAATTTTTTGACCTTTCTTTTCCTGTTTTCTGGCACTTTGGGCCATTTCTGACCTGCTTTTGCCCATTTCTAACCCATTGGAAGCCTTTTTTTCTTGCCTTTTCTGAACCATTTTTAAACCCTTTTTTCCTTTTCTAACCCATTTTTGTCAATTTCTCACACGTTTTCTCCAAATTTTCTCAGTGCCTAACCCGTTTTTGCCCATTTCCAAGCCGTTTTAAGCCTTTTTAAATTTCCTTTTCTAACATATTTTTGTCAATTTCCAAGCAGTTTCAAGCCATTTCTTTTCCATTTCTTAGTAATTTTTGCCCGTTTCTTTCCTGCGCTCACCGTTTTCTGGCCCTTTCTAGCCTGCTGTTGCCCTTTTCTAGCCCCTTATAAGCCAGTTCTGGCTGTTTCTAAACAGTTTTTTACCGTTCCTATCCCTTTTTGCCCATTTGAATCACATTTTCAGCCACTTTTGGCCATTACGATCCTATTTTTGCCCCCTTTCAACCCGTTTGAAGCCAGTTTGGGCCGTTTCTACCCTGTTTTTGCAGGTTTCAACCAGATTTAAGCCTCTTTTTTTCCTTTTCCTACAATTTTTTGACCTTTCCTTTCCAGTTTTCTGCCGCTTTGGGACATATCTATCCCATTTTTTAGGTTTCATCCGGTTTTAAGCCTTTTCTTTTCTCTTCTTAGAATTTTTTTGACCTTCCTTTTCCTGTTTTCTGGCACTTTGGGCCATTTCTGACCTGCTTTTGCCCTTTTCTAACCCATTGGAAGCCTTTTTTTCTTGCCTTTTCTGAACCATTTTTAAACCCTTTTTTCCTTTTCTAACCCATTTTTGTCAATTTCTCACACGTTTTCACCAAATTTTCTCAGTGCCTAACCCGTTTTTGCCCATTTCCAAGCCGTTTTAAGCCTTTTTAAATTTCCTTATCTAACATATTTTTGTCAATTTCCAAGCAGTTTCAAGCCATTTCTTTTCCATTTCTTAGTAATTTTTGCCCGTTTCTTTCCTGCGCTCACCGTTTTCTGGCCCTTTCTAGCCTGGTGTTGCCCTTTTCTAGCCCCTTATAAGCCAGTTCTGGCTGTTTCTAAACAGTTTTTACCGTTCCTATCCCTTTTTGCCCATTTGAATCACATTTTCAGCCACTTTTGGCCATTTCGATCCTATTTTTGCCCCCTTTCAACCCGTTTGAAGCCAGTTTTGGCCGTTTCTACCCTGTTTTTGCAGGTTTCAACCAGATTTAAGCCTCTTTTTTTCCTTTTCCTACAATTTTTTGACCTTTCCTTTCCAGTTTTCTGCCGCTTTGGGACATATCTATCCCATTTTTTAGGTTTCATCCGGTTTTAAGCCTTTTCTTTTCTCTTCTTAGAATTTTTTGACCTTCCTTTTCCTGTTTTCTGGCACTTTGGGCCATTTCTGACCTGCTTTTGCCCTTTTCTAACCCATTGGAAGCCTTTTTTTCTTGCCTTTTCTGAACCATTTGTAAACCCTTTTTTCCTTTTCTAACCCATTTTTGTCAATTTCTCACACGTTTTCACCAAATTTTCTCAGTGCCTATCCCGTTTTTGTTCATTTCCAAGCCGTTTTAAGCCTTTTTAAATTTCCTTATCTAACATATTTTTGTCAATTTCCAAGCAGTTTCAAGCCATTTCTTTTCCATTTCTTAGTAATTTTTGCCCGTTTCTTTCCTGCGCTCACCGTTTTCTGGCCCTTTCTAGCCTGGTGTTGCCCTTTTCTAGCCCCTTATAAGCCAGTTCTGGCTGTTTCTAAACAGTTTTTACCGTTCCTATCCCTTTTTGCCCATTTGAATCACATTTTCAGCCACTTTTGGCCATTACGATCCTATTTTTTGCCCCCTTTCAACCCGTTTGAAGCCAGTTTGGGCCGTTTCTACCCTGTTTTTGCAGGTTTCAACCAGATTTAAGCCTCTTTTTTTCCTTTTCCTACAATTTTTTGACCTTTCCTTTCCAGTTTTCTGCCGCTTTGGGACATATCTATCCCATTTTTTAGGTTTCATCCGGTTTTAAGCCTTTTCTTTTCTCTTCTTAGAATTTTTTGACCTTTCTTTTCCTGTTTTCTGGCACTTTGGGCCATTTCTGACCTGCTTTTGCCCTTTTCTAACCCATTGGAAGCCTATTTTTCTTGCCTTTTCTGAACCATTTGTAAACCCTTTTTTCCTTTTCTAACCCATTTTTGTCAATTTCTCACACGTTTTCTCCAAATTTTCTCAGTGCCTAACCCGTTTTTGCCCATTTCCAAGCCGTTTTAAGCCTTTTTAAATTTCCTTATCTAACATATTTTTGTCAATTTCCAAGCAGTTTCAAGCCATTTCTTTTCCATTTCTTAGTAATTTTTGCCCGTTTCTTTCCTGCGCTCACCGTTTTCTGGCCCTTTCTAGCCTGCTGTTGCCCTTTTCTAGCCCCTTATAAGCCAGTTCTGGCTGTTTCTAAACAGTTTTTACCGTTCCTATCCCTTTTTGCCCATTTGAATCACATTTTCAGCCACTTTTGGCCATTACGATCCTATTTTTGCCCCCTTTCAACCCGTTTGAAGCCAGTTTGGGCCGTTTCTACCCTGTTTTTGCAGGTTTCAACCAGATTTAAGCCTCTTTTTTCCTTTTCCTACAATTTTTTGACCTTTCCTTTCCAGTTTTCTGCCGCTTTGGGACATATCTATCCCATTTTTTAGGTTTCATCCGGTTTTAAGCCTTTTCTTTTCTCTTCTTAGAATTTTTTGACCTTCCTTTTCCTGTTTTCTGGCACTTTGGGCCATTTCTGACCTGCTTTTGCCCTTTTCTAACCCATTGGAAGCCTTTTTTTCTTGCCTTTTCTGAACCATTTTTAAACCCTTTTTTCCTTTTCTAACCCATTTTTGTCAATTTCTCACACGTTTTCACCAAATTTTCTCAGTGCCTAACCCGTTTTTGCCCATTTCCAAGCCGTTTTAAGCCTTTTTAAATTTCCTTATCTAACATATTTTTGTCAATTTCCAAGCAGTTTCAAGCCATTTCTTTTCCATTTCTTAGTAATTTTTGCCCGTTTCTTTCCTGCGCTCACCGTTTTCTGGCCCTTTCTAGCCTGGTGTTGCCCTTTTCTAGCCCCTTATAAGCCAGTTCTGGCTGTTTCTAAACAGTTTTTACCGTTCCTATCCCTTTTTGCCCATTTGAATCACATTTTCAGCCACTTTTGGCCATTTCGATCCTATTTTTGCCCCCTTTCAACCCGTTTGAAGCCAGTTTGGGCCGTTTTCTACCCTGTTTTTGCAGGTTTCAACCAGATTTAAGCCTCTTTTTTTCCTTTTCCTACAATTTTTTGACCTTTCCTTTCCAGTTTTCTGCCGCTTTGGGACATATCTATCCCATTTTTTAGGTTTCATCCGGTTTTAAGCCTTTTCTTTTCTCTTCTTAGAATTTTTTGACCTTCCTTTTCCTGTTTTCTGGCACTTTGGGCCATTTCTGACCTGCTTTTTGCCCTTTTCTAACCCATTGGAAGCCTTTTTTTCTTGCCTTTTCTGAACCATTTGTAAACCCTTTTTTCCTTTTCTAACCCATTTTTGTCAATTTCTCACACGTTTTCACCAAATTTTCTCAGTGCCTAACCCGTTTTTGTTCATTTCCAAGCCGTTTTAAGCCTTTTAAATTTCCTTATCTAACATATTTTTGTCAATTTCCAAGCAGTTTCAAGCCATTTCTTTTCCATTTCTTAGTAATTTTTGCCCGTTTCTTTCCTGCGCTCACCGTTTTCTGGCCCTTTCTAGCCTGCTGTTGCCCTTTTCTAGCCCCTTATAAGCCAGTTCTGGCTGTTTCTAAACAGTTTTTACCGTTCCTATCCCTTTTTGCCCATTTGAATCACATTTTCAGCCACTTTTGGCCATTACGATCCTATTTTTGCCCCCTTTCAACCCGTTTGAAGCCAGTTTGGGCCGTTTCTACCCTGTTTTTGCAGGTTTTCAACCAGATTTAAGCCTCTTTTTTTTCCTTTTCCTACAATTTTTTGACCTTTCCTTTCCAGTTTTCTGCCGCTTTGGGACATATCTATCCCATTTTTTAGGTTTCATCCGGTTTTAAGCCTTTTCTTTTCTCTTCTTAGAATTTTTTGACCTTTCTTTTCCTGTTTTCTGGCACTTTGGGCCATTTCTGACCTGCTTTTGCCCATTTCTAACCCATTGGAAGCCTTTTTTTCTTGCCTTTTCTGAACCATTTGTAAACCCTTTTTTCCTTTTCTAACCCATTTTTGTCAATTTCTCACACGTTTTCTCCAAATTTTCTCAGTGCCTAACCCGTTTTTGCCCATTTCCAAGCCGTTTTAAGCCTTTTTAAATTTCCTTATCTAACATATTTTTGTCAATTTCCAAGCAGTTTCAAGCCATTTCTTTTCCATTTCTTAGTAATTTTTGCCCGTTTCTTTCCTGCGCTCACCGTTTTCTGGCCCTTTCTAGCCTGCTGTTGCCCTTTTCTAGCCCCTTATAAGCCAGTTCTGGCTGTTTCTAAACAGTTTTTACCGTTCCTATCCCTTTTTTGCCCATTTGAATCACATTTTCAGCCACTTTTGGCCATTACGATCCTATTTTTGCCCCCTTTCAACCCTTTTGAAGCCAGTTTGGGCCGTTTCTACCCTGTTTTTGCAGGTTTCAACCAGATTTAAGCCTCTTTTTTTCCTACAATTTTTTGACCTTTCCTTTCCAGTTTTCTGCCGCTTTGGGACATATCTATCCCATTTTTTAGGTTTCATCCGGTTTTAAGCCTTTTCTTTTCTCTTCTTAGAATTTTTTGACCTTCCTTTTCCTGTTTTCTGGCACTTTGGGCCATTTCTGACCTGCTTTTGCCCTTTTCTAACCCATTGGAAGCCTATTTTTCTTGCCTTTTCTGAACCATTTTTAAACCCTTTTTTCCTTTTCTAACCCATTTTTGTCAATTTCTCACACGTTTTCACCAAATTTTCTCAGTGCCTAACCCGTTTTTTGCCCATTTCCAAGCCGTTTTAAGCCTTTTTAAATTTCCTTATCTAACATATTTTTGTCAATTTCCAAGCAGTTTCAAGCCATTTCTTTTCCATTTCTTAGTAATTTTTTGCCCGTTTCTTTCCTGCGCTCACCGTTTTCTGGCCCTTTCTAGCCTGGTGTTGCCCTTTCTAGCCCCTTATAAGCCAGTTCTGGCTGTTTCTAAACAGTTTTTACCGTTCCTATCCCTTTTGCCCATTTGAATCACATTTTCAGCCACTTTTGGCCATTTCGATCCTATTTTTGCCCCCTTTCAACCCGTTTGAAGCCAGTTTGGGCCGTTTCTACCCTGTTTTTGCAGGTTTCAACCAGATTTAAGCCTCTTTTTTTTCCTTTTCCTACAATTTTTGACCTTTCCTTTCCAGTTTTCTGCCGCTTTGGGACATATCTATCCCATTTTTTAGGTTTCATCCGGTTTTAAGCCTTTCTTTTCTCTTCTTAGAATTTTTTGACCTTCCTTTTCCTGTTTTCTGGCACTTTGGGCCATTTCTGACCTGCTTTTGCCCTTTTCTAACCCATTGGAAGCCTATTTTTCTTGCCTTTTCTGAACCATTTTTAAACCCTTTTTTTCCTTTTCTAACCCATTTTTGTCAATTTCTCACACGTTTTCACCAAATTTTCTCAGTGCCTAACCCGTTTTTGTTCATTTCCAAGCCGTTTTAAGCCTTTTTAAATTTCCTTATCTAACATATTTTTGTCAATTTCCAAGCAGTTTCAAGCCATTTCTTTTCCATTTCTTAGTAATTTTTGCCCGTTTCTTTCCTGCGCTCACCGTTTTCTGGCCCTTTCTAGCCTGCTGTTGCCCTTTTCTAGCCCCTTATAAGCCAGTTCTGGCTGTTTCTAAACAGTTTTTACCGTTCCTATCCCTTTTTGCCCATTTGAATCACATTTTCAGCCACTTTTGGCCATTACGATCCTATTTTTGCCCCCTTTCAACCCGTTTGAAGCCAGTTTGGGCCGTTTCTACCCTGTTTTTTGCAGGTTTCAACCAGATTTAAGCCTCTTTTTTTCCTTTTCCTACAATTTTTTGACCTTTCCTTTCCAGTTTTCTGCCGCTTTGGGACATATCTATCCCATTTTTTAGGTTTCATCCGGTTTTAAGCCTTTTCTTTTCTCTTCTTAGAATTTTTTGACCTTTCTTTTCCTGTTTTCTGGCACTTTGGGCCATTTCTGACCTGCTTTTGCCCATTTCTAACCCATTGGAAGCCTTTTTTTCTTGCCTTTTCGAACCATTTGTAAACCCTTTTTTCCTTTTCTAACCCATTTTTGTCAATTTCTCACACGTTTTCTCCAAATTTTCTCAGTGCCTAACCCGTTTTTTGCCCATTTCCAAGCCGTTTTAAGCCTTTTTAAATTTCCCTTTTCTAACATATTTTTGTCAATTTCCAAGCAGTTTCAAGCCATTTCTTTTCCATTTCTTAGTAATTTTTGCCCGTTTCTTTCCTGCGCTCACCGTTTTCTGGCCCTTTCTAGCCTGCTGTTGCCCTTTTTCTAGCCCCTTATAAGCCAGTTCTGGCTGTTTCTAAACAGTTTTTACCGTTCCTATCCCTTTTTGCCCATTTGAATCACATTTTTCAGCCACTTTTGGCCATTACGATCCTATTTTTGCCCCCTTTCAACCCGTTTTGAAGCCAGTTTGGGCCGTTTCTACCCTGTTTTTGCAGGTTTTCAACCAGATTTAAGCCTCTTTTTTTCCTTTTCCTACAATTTTTTTGACCTTTCCTTTCCAGTTTTCTGCCGCTTTGGGACATATCTATCCCATTTTTTAGGTTTCATCCGGTTTTTAAGCCTTTTCTTTTCTCTTCTTAGAATTTTTTGACCTTCCTTTTCCTGTTTTCTGGCACTTTGGGCCATTTTTGACCTGCTTTTGCCCTTTTCTAACCCATTGGAAGCCTTTTTTTCTTGCCTTTTCTGAACATTTTTAAACCCTTTTTTTCCTTTTCTAACCCATTTTTGTCAATTTCTCACACGTTTTCACCAAATTTTCTCAGTGCCTAACCGTTTTTGCCCATTTCCAAGCCGTTTTAAGCCTTTTTAAATTTCCTTATCTAACATATTTTTGTCAATTTTCCAAGCAGTTTCAAGCCATTTCTTTTCCATTTCTTAGTAATTTTTGCCCGTTTCTTTCCTGCGCTCACCGTTTTTCTGGCCCTTTCTAGCCTGCTGTTGCCCTTTCTAGCCCCTTATAAGCCAGTTCTGGCTGTTTCTAACAGTTTTTTACCGTTCCTATCCCTTTTTGCCCATTTGAATCACATTTTCAGCCACTTTTGGCCATTTCTGATCCTATTTTTGCCCCCTTTCAACCCGTTTGAAGCCAGTTTGGGCCGTTTCTCTACCCTGTTTTTGCAGGTTTCAACCAGATTTAAGCCTCTTTTTTTCCTTTTCCTACAATTTTTTGACCTTTCCTTTCAGTTTTCTGCCGCTTTGGGACATATCTATCCCATTTTTTAGGTTTCATCGGTTTTAAGCCTTTCTTTTCTCTTCTTAGAATTTTTGACCTTCCTTTTCCTGTTTTCTGGCACTTTGGGCCATTTCTGACCTGCTTTTGCCCTTTTCTAACCCATTGGGAAGCCTTTTTTTCTTGCCTTTTCTGAACCATTTTTAAACCATTTTTTTCCTTTTCTCTACCCATTTTTTGTCAATTTTCTCACACGTTTTCACCCAATTTTCTCAGTGCCTAACCCGTTTTTGCCCATTTCCAAGCCGTTTTAAGCCTTTTTAAATTTCCTTATCTAACATATTTTTGTCAATTTCCAAGCAGTTTCAAGCCATTTCTTTTCCATTTCTTAGTAATTTTTGCCCGTTTCTTTCCTGCGCTCACCGTTTTCTGGCCCTTTCTAGCCTGCTGTTGCCCTTTTCTAGCCCCTTATAAGCCAGTTCTGGCTGTTTCTAAACAGTTTTTACCGTTCCTATCCCTTTTTGCCCATTTGAATCACATTTTCAGCCACTTTTGGCCATTACGATCCTATTTTTGCCCCCTTTCAACCCGTTTGAAGCCAGTTTGGGCCGTTTCTACCCTGTTTTTGCAGGTTTCAACCAGATTTAAGCCTCTTTTTTTCCTTTTCCTACAATTTTTTGACCTTTCCTTTCCAGTTTTCTGCCGCTTTGGGACATATCTATCCCATTTTTTAGGTTTCATCCGGTTTTAAGCCTTTTCTTTTCTCTTCTTAGAATTTTTTGACCTTTCTTTTCCTGTTTTCTGGCACTTTGGGCCATTTCTGACCTGCTTTTGCCCATTTCTAACCCTTTGGAAGCCATTTTTTCTTGCCTTTTCTGAACCATTTTTAAACCCTTTTTTCCTTTTCTAACCCATTTTTGTCAATTTCTCACACGTTTTCACCAAATTTTCTCAGTGCCTAACCCGTTTTTGCCCATTTCCAAGCCGTTTTAAGCCTTTTTAAATTTCCTTATCTAACATATTTTTGTCAATTTCCAAGCAGTTTCAAGCCATTTCTTTTCCATTTCTTAGTAATTTTTGCCCGTTTCTTTCCTGCGCTCACCGTATTTCTGGCCCTTTCTAGCCTGCTGTTGCCCTTTTCTAGCCCCTTATAAGCCAGTTCTGGCTGTTTCTAAACAGTTTTTACCGTTCCTATCCCTTTTTGCCCATTTGAATCACATTTTCAGCCACTTTTGGCCATTACGATCCTATTTTTGCCCCCTTTCAACCCGTTTGAAGCCAGTTTGGGCCGTTTCTACCCTGTTTTTGCAGGTTTCAACCAGATTTAAGCCTCTTTTTTTCCTTTTCCTACAATTTTTTGACCTTTCCTTTCCAGTTTTCTGCCGCTTTGGGACATATCTATCCCATTTTTTAGGTTTCATCCGGTTTTAAGCCTTTTCTTTTCTCTTCTTAGAATTTTTTGACCTTTCTTTTCCTGTTTTCTGGCACTTTGGGCCATTTCTGACCTGCTTTTGCCCATTTCTAACGCATTGGAAGCCTTTTTTTCTTGCCTTTTCTGAACCATTTTTAAACCCTTTTTTCCTTTTCTAACCCATTTTTGTCAATTTCTCACACGTTTTCACCAAATTTTCTCAGTGCCTAACCCGTTTTTGCCCATTTCCAAGCCGTTTTAAGCCTTTTTAAATTTCCTTATCTAACATATTTTTGTCAATTTCCAAGCAGTTTCAAGCCATTTCTTTTCCATTTCTTAGTAATTTTTGCCCGTTTCTTTCCTGCGCTCACCGTTTTCTGGCCCTTTCTAGCCTGCTGTTGCCCTTTTCTAGCCCCTTATAAGCCAGTTCTGGCTGTTTCTAAACAGTTTTTACCGTTCCTATCCCTTTTTGCCCATTTGAATCACATTTTCAGCCACTTTTGGCCATTTCGATCCTATTTTTGCCCCCTTTCAACCCGTTTGAAGCCAGTTTGGGCCGTTTCTACCCTGTTTTTGCAGGTTTCAACCAGATTTAAGCCTCTTTTTTTCCTTTTCCTACAATTTTTTGACCTTTCCTTTCCAGTTTTCTGCCGCTTTGGGACATATCTATCCCATTTTTTAGGTTTCATCCGGTTTTAAGCCTTTTCTTTTCTCTTCTTACAATTTTTTGACCTTTCTTTTCCTGTTTTCTGGCACTTTGGGCCATTTCTGACCTGCTTTTGCCCATTTCTAACCCATTGGAAGCCTTTTTTTCTTGCCTTTTCTGAACCATTTTTAAACCCTTTTTTCCTTTTCTAACCCATTTTTGTCAATTTCTCACACGTTTTCACCAAATTTTCTCAGTGCCTAACCCGTTTTTGCCCATTTCCAAGCCGTTTTAAGCCTTTTTAAATTTCCTTATCTAACATATTTTTGTCAATTTCCAAGCAGTTTCAAGCCATTTCTTTTCCATTTCTTAGTAATTTTTGCCCGTTTCTTTCCTGCGCTCACCGTATTTCTGGCCCTTTCTAGCCTGCTGTTGCCCTTTTCTAGCCCCTTATAAGCCAGTTCTGGCTGTTTCTAAACAGTTTTTACCGTTCCTATCCCTTTTTGCCCATTTGAATCACATTTTCAGCCACTTTTGGCCATTACGATCCTATTTTTGCCCCCTTTCAACCCGTTTGAAGCCAGTTTGGGCCGTTTCTACCCTGTTTTTGCAGGTTTCAACCAGATTTAAGCCTCTTTTTTTCCTTTTCCTACAATTTTTTGACCTTTCCTTTCCAGTTTTCTGCCGCTTTGGGACATATCTATCCCATTTTTTAGGTTTCATCCGGTTTTAAGCCTTTTCTTTTCTCTTCTTAGAATTTTTTGACCTTTCTTTTCCTGTTTTCTGGCACTTTGGGCCATTTCTGACCTGCTTTTGCCCATTTTCTAACCCATTGGAAGCCTTTTTTTCTTGCCTTTTCTGAACCATTTTTAAACCCTTTTTTCCTTTTCTAACCCATTTTTGTCAATTTCTCACACGTTTTCACCAAATTTTCTCAGTGCCTAACCCGTTTTTGCCCATTTCCAAGCCGTTTTAAGCCTTTTTAAATTTCCTTATCTAACATATTTTTGTCAATTTCCAAGCAGTTTCAAGCCATTTCTTTTCCATTTCTTAGTAATTTTTGCCCGTTTCTTTCCTGCGCTCACCGTTTTCTGGCCCTTTCTAGCCTGCTGTTGCCCTTTTCTAGCCCCTTATAAGCCAGTTCTGGCTGTTTCTAAACAGTTTTTACCGTTCCTATCCCTTTTTGCCCATTTGAATCACATTTTCAGCCACTTTTGGCCATTACGATCCTATTTTTGCCCCCTTTCAACCCGTTTGAAGCCAGTTTGGGCCGTTTCTACCCTGTTTTTGCAGGTTTCAACCAGATTTAAGCCTCTTTTTTTCCTTTTCCTACAATTTTTTGACCTTTCCTTTCCAGTTTTCTGCCGCTTTGGGACATATCTATCCCATTTTTTAGGTTTCATCCGGTTTTAAGCCTTTTCTTTTCTCTTCTTAGAATTTTTTGACCTTTCTTTTCCTGTTTTCTGGCACTTTGGGCCATTTCTGACCTGCTTTTGCCCATTTTCTAACCCATTGGAAGCCTTTTTTTCTTGCCTTTTCTGAACCATTTTTAAACCCTTTTTTCCTTTTCTAACCCATTTTTGTCAATTTCTCACACGTTTTCACCAAATTTTCTCAGTGCCTAACCCGTTTTTGCCCATTTCCAAGCCGTTTTAAGCCTTTTTAAATTTCCTTATCTAACATATTTTTGTCAATTTCCAAGCAGTTTCAAGCCATTTCTTTTCCATTTCTTAGTAATTTTTGCCCGTTTCTTTCCTGCGCTCACCGTTTTCTGGCCCTTTCTAGCCTGCTGTTGCCCTTTTCTAGCCCCTTATAAGCCAGTTCTGGCTGTTTCTAAACAGTTTTTACCGTTCCTATCCCTTTTTGCCCATTTGAATCACATTTTCAGCCACTTTTGGCCATTACGATCCTATTTTTGCCCCCTTTCAACCCGTTTGAAGCCAGTTTGGGCCGTTTCTACCCTGTTTTTGCAGGTTTCAACCAGATTTAAGCCTCTTTTTTTCCTTTTCCTACAATTTTTTGACCTTTCCTTTCCAGTTTTCTGCCGCTTTGGGACATATCTATCCCATTTTTTAGGTTTCATCCGGTTTTAAGCCTTTTCTTTTCTCTTCTTAGAATTTTTTGACCTTTCTTTTCCTGTTTTCTGGCACTTTGGGCCATTTCTGACCTGCTTTTGCCCATTTTCTAACCCATTGGAAGCCTTTTTTTCTTGCCTTTTCTGAACCATTTTTAAACCCTTTTTTCCTTTTCTAACCCATTTTTGTCAATTTCTCACACGTTTTCACCAAATTTTCTCAGTGCCTAACCCGTTTTTGCCCATTTCCAAGCCGTTTTAAGCCTTTTTAAATTTCCTTATCTAACATATTTTTGTCAATTTCCAAGCAGTTTCAAGCCATTTCTTTTCCATTTCTTAGTAATTTTTGCCCGTTTCTTTCCTGCGCTCACCGTTTTCTGGCCCTTTCTAGCCTGCTGTTGCCCTTTTCTAGCCCCTTATAAGCCAGTTCTGGCTGTTTCTAAACAGTTTTTACCGTTCCTATCCCTTTTTGCCCATTTGAATCACATTTTCAGCCACTTTTGGCCATTACGATCCTATTTTTGCCCCCTTTCAACCCGTTTGAAGCCAGTTTGGGCCGTTTCTACCCTGTTTTTGCAGGTTTCAACCAGATTTAAGCCTCTTTTTTTCCTTTTCCTACAATTTTTTGACCTTTCCTTTCCAGTTTTCTGCCGCTTTGGGACATATCTATCCCATTTTTTAGGTTTCATCCGGTTTTAAGCCTTTTCTTTTCTCTTCTTAGAATTTTTTGACCTTTCTTTTCCTGTTTTCTGGCACTTTGGGCCATTTCTGACCTGCTTTTGCCCATTTCTAACCCATTGGAAGCCTTTTTTTCTTGCCTTTTCTGAACCATTTTTAAACCCTTTTTTCCTTTTCTAACCCATTTTTGTCAATTTCTCACACGTTTTCACCAAATTTTCTCAGTGCCTAACCCGTTTTTGCCCATTTCCAAGCCGTTTTAAGCCTTTTTAAATTTCCTTATCTAACATATTTTTGTCAATTTCCAAGCAGTTTCAAGCCATTTCTTTTCCATTTCTTAGTAATTTTTGCCCGTTTCTTTCCTGCGCTCACCGTTTTCTGGCCCTTTCTAGCCTGCTGTTGCCCTTTTCTAGCCCCTTATAAGCCAGTTCTGGCTGTTTCTAAACAGTTTTTACCGTTCCTATCCCTTTTTGCCCATTTGAATCACATTTTCAGCCACTTTTGGCCATTACGATCCTATTTTTGCCCCCTTTCAACCCGTTTGAAGCCAGTTTGGGCCGTTTCTACCCTGTTTTTGCAGGTTTCAACCAGATTTAAGCCTCTTTTTTTCCTTTTCCTACAATTTTTTGACCTTTCCTTTCCAGTTTTCTGCCGCTTTGGGACATATCTATCCCATTTTTTAGGTTTCATCCGGTTTTAAGCCTTTTCTTTTCTCTTCTTAGAATTTTTTGACCTTTCTTTTCCTGTTTTCTGGCACTTTGGGCCATTTCTGACCTGCTTTTGCCCTTTTCTAACCCATTGGAAGCCTATTTTTCTTGCCTTTTCTGAACCATTTGTAAACCCTTTTTTCCTTTTCTAACCCATTTTTGTCAATTTCTCACACGTTTTCACCAAATTTTCTCAGTGCCAAACCCGTTTTTGCCCATTTCCAAGCCGTTTTAAGCCTTTTTAAATTTCCTTATCTAACATATTTTTGTCAATTTCCAAGCAGTTTCAAGCCATTTCTTTTCCATTTCTTAGTAATTTTTGCCCGTTTCTTTCCTGCGCTCACCGTTTTCTGGCCCTTTCTAGCCTGCTGTTGCCCTTTTCTAGCCCCTTATAAGCCAGTTCTGGCTGTTTCTAAACAGTTTTTACCGTTCCTATCCCTTTTTGCCCATTTGAATCACATTTTCAGCCACTTTTGGCCATTACGATCCTATTTTTGCCCCCTTTCAACCCGTTTGAAGCCAGTTTGGGCCGTTTCTACCCTGTTTTTGCAGGTTTCAACCAGATTTAAGCCTCTTTTTTTCCTTTTCCTACAATTTTTTGACCTTTCCTTTCCAGTTTTCTGCCGCTTTGGGACATATCTATCCCATTTTTTAGGTTTCATCCGGTTTTAAGCCTTTTCTTTTCTCTTCTTAGAATTTTTTGACCTTTCTTTTCCTGTTTTCTGGCACTTTGGGCCATTTCTGACCTGCTTTTGCCCATTTCTAACCCATTGGAAGCCTTTTTTTCTTGCCTTTTCTGAACCATTTTTAAACCCTTTTTTCCTTTTCTAACCCATTTTTGTCAATTTCTCACACGTTTTCACCAAATTTTCTCAGTGCCTAACCCGTTTTTGCCCATTTCCAAGCCGTTTTAAGCCTTTTTAAATTTCCTTATCTAACATATTTTTGTCAATTTCCAAGCAGTTTCAAGCCATTTCTTTTCCATTTCTTAGTAATTTTTGCCCGTTTCTTTCCTGCGCTCACCGTTTTCTGGCCCTTTCTAGCCTGCTGTTGCCCTTTTCTAGCCCCTTATAAGCCAGTTCTGGCTGTTTCTAAACAGTTTTTACCGTTCCTATCCCTTTTTGCCCATTTGAATCACATTTTCAGCCACTTTTGGCCATTACGATCCTATTTTTGCCCCCTTTCAACCCGTTTGAAGCCAGTTTTGGGCCGTTTCTACCCTGTTTTTGCAGGTTTCAACCAGATTTAAGCCTCTTTTTTTCCTTTTCCTACAATTTTTTGACCTTTCCTTTCCAGTTTTCTGCCGCTTTGGGACATATCTATCCCATTTTTTAGGTTTCATCCGGTTTTAAGCCTTTTCTTTTCTCTTCTTAGAATTTTTTGACCTTTCTTTTCCTGTTTTCTGGCACTTTGGGCCATTTCTGACCTGCTTTTGCCCATTTCTAACCCATTGGAAGCCTTTTTTTCTTGCCTTTTCTGAACCATTTTTAAACCCTTTTTTCCTTTTCTAACCCATTTTTGTCAATTTCTCACACGTTTTCACCAAATTTTCTCAGTGCCAAACCCGTTTTTGCCCATTTCCAAGCCGTTTTAAGCCTTTTTAAATTTCCTTATCTAACATATTTTTGTCAATTTCCAAGCAGTTTCAAGCCATTTCTTTTCCATTTCTTAGTAATTTTTGCCCGTTTCTTTCCTGAGCTCACCGTATTTCTGGCCCTTTCTAGCCTGCTGTTGCCCTTTTCTAGCCCCTTATAAGCCAGTTCTGGCTGTTTCTAAACAGTTTTTACCGTTCCTATCCCTTTTTGCCCATTTGAATCACATTTTCAGCCACTTTTGGCCATTACGATCCTATTTTTGCCCCCTTTCAACCCGTTTGAAGCCAGTTTTGGCCGTTTCTACCCTGTTTTTGCAGGTTTCAACCAGATTTAAGCCTCTTTTTTTCCTTTTCCTACAATTTTTTGACCTTTCCTTTCCAGTTTTCTGCCGCTTTGGGACATATCTATCCCATTTTTTAGGTTTCATCCGGTTTTAAGCCTTTTCTTTTCTCTTCTTAGAATTTTTTGACCTTTCTTTTCCTGTTTTCTGGCACTTTGGGCCATTTCTGACCTGCTTTTGCCCATTTCTAACCCATTGGAAGCCTTTTTTTCTTGCCTTTTCTGAACCATTTTTAAACCCTTTTTTCCTTTTCTAACCCATTTTTGTCAATTTCTCACACGTTTTCACCAAATTTTCTCAGTGCCTAACCCGTTTTTGCCCATTTCCAAGCCGTTTTAAGCCTTTTTAAATTTCCTTATCTAACATATTTTTGTCAATTTCCAAGCAGTTTCAAGCCATTTCTTTTCCATTTCTTAGTAATTTTTGCCCGTTTCTTTCCTGCGCTCACCGTTTTCTGGCCCTTTCTAGCCTGCTGTTGCCCTTTTCTAGCCCCTTATAAGCCAGTTCTGGCTGTTTCTAAACAGTTTTTACCGTTCCTATCCCTTTTTGCCCATTTGAATCACATTTTCAGCCACTTTTGGCCATTACGATCCTATTTTTGCCCCCTTTCAACCCGTTTGAAGCCAGTTTGGGCCGTTTCTACCCTGTTTTTGCAGGTTTCAACCAGATTTAAGCCTCTTTTTTTCCTTTTCCTACAATTTTTTGACCTTTCCTTTCCAGTTTTCTGCCGCTTTGGGACATATCTATCCCATTTTTTAGGTTTCATCCGGTTTTAAGCCTTTTCTTTTCTCTTCTTAGAATTTTTTGACCTTTCTTTTCCTGTTTTCTGGCACTTTGGGCCATTTCTGACCTGCTTTTGCCCATTTTCTAACCCATTGGAAGCCTTTTTTTCTTGCCTTTTCTGAACCATTTTTAAACCCTTTTTTCCTTTTCTAACCCATTTTTGTCAATTTCTCACACGTTTTCACCAAATTTTCTCAGTGCCTAACCCGTTTTTGCCCATTTCCAAGCCGTTTTAAGCCTTTTTAAATTTCCTTATCTAACATATTTTTGTCAATTTCCAAGCAGTTTCAAGCCATTTCTTTTCCATTTCTTAGTAATTTTTGCCCGTTTCTTTCCTGCGCTCACCGTTTTCTGGCCCTTTCTAGCCTGCTGTTGCCCTTTTCTAGCCCCTTATAAGCCAGTTCTGGCTGTTTCTAAACAGTTTTTACCGTTCCTATCCCTTTTTGCCCATTTGAATCACATTTTCAGCCACTTTTGGCCATTACGATCCTATTTTTGCCCCCTTTCAACCCGTTTGAAGCCAGTTTGGGCCGTTTCTACCCTGTTTTTGCAGGTTTCAACCAGATTTAAGCCTCTTTTTTTCCTTTTCCTACAATTTTTTGACCTTTCCTTTCCAGTTTTCTGCCGCTTTGGGACATATCTATCCCATTTTTTAGGTTTCATCCGGTTTTAAGCCTTTTCTTTTCTCTTCTTAGAATTTTTTGACCTTTCTTTTCCTGTTTTCTGGCACTTTGGGCCATTTCTGACCTGCTTTTGCCCATTTCTAACCCATTGGAAGCCTTTTTTTCTTGCCTTTTCTGAACCATTTTTAAACCCTTTTTTCCTTTTCTAACCCATTTTTGTCAATTTCTCACACGTTTTCACCAAATTTTCTCAGTGCCTAACCCGTTTTTGCCCATTTCCAAGCCGTTTTAAGCCTTTTTAAATTTCCTTATCTAACATATTTTTGTCAATTTCCAAGCAGTTTCAAGCCATTTCTTTTCCATTTCTTAGTAATTTTTGCCCGTTTCTTTCCTGCGCTCACCGTTTTCTGGCCCTTTCTAGCCTGCTGTTGCCCTTTTCTAGCCCCTTATAAGCCAGTTCTGGCTGTTTCTAAACAGTTTTTACCGTTCCTATCCCTTTTTGCCCATTTGAATCACATTTTCAGCCACTTTTGGCCATTACGATCCTATTTTTGCCCCCTTTCAACCCGTTTGAAGCCAGTTTGGGCCGTTTCTACCCTGTTTTTGCAGGTTTCAACCAGATTTAAGCCTCTTTTTTTCCTTTTCCTACAATTTTTTGACCTTTCCTTTCCAGTTTTCTGCCGCTTTGGGACATATCTATCCCATTTTTTAGGTTTCATCCGGTTTTAAGCCTTTTCTTTTCTCTTCTTAGAATTTTTTGACCTTTCTTTTCCTGTTTTCTGGCACTTTGGGCCATTTCTGACCTGCTTTTGCCCATTTCTAACCCATTGGAAGCCTTTTTTTCTTGCCTTTTCTGAACCATTTTTAAACCCTTTTTTCCTTTTCTAACCCATTTTTGTCAATTTCTCACACGTTTTCACCAAATTTTCTCAGTGCCTAACCCGTTTTTGCCCATTTCCAAGCCGTTTTAAGCCTTTTTAAATTTCCTTATCTAACATATTTTTGTCAATTTCCAAGCAGTTTCAAGCCATTTCTTTTCCATTTCTTAGTAATTTTTGCCCGTTTCTTTCCTGCGCTCACCGTTTTCTGGCCCTTTCTAGCCTGCTGTTGCCCTTTTCTAGCCCCTTATAAGCCAGTTCTGGCTGTTTCTAAACAGTTTTTACCGTTCCTATCCCTTTTTGCCCATTTGAATCACATTTTCAGCCACTTTTGGCCATTACGATCCTATTTTTGCCCCCTTTCAACCCGTTTGAAGCCAGTTTGGGCCGTTTCTACCCTGTTTTTGCAGGTTTCAACCAGATTTAAGCCTCTTTTTTTCCTTTTCCTACAATTTTTTGACCTTTCCTTTCCAGTTTTCTGCCGCTTTGGGACATATCTATCCCATTTTTTAGGTTTCATCCGGTTTTAAGCCTTTTCTTTTCTCTTCTTAGAATTTTTTGACCTTTCTTTTCCTGTTTTCTGGCACTTTGGGCCATTTCTGACCTGCTTTTGCCCATTTCTAACCCATTGGAAGCCTTTTTTTCTTGCCTTTTCTGAACCATTTTTAAACCCTTTTTTCCTTTTCTAACCCATTTTTGTCAATTTCTCACACGTTTTCACCAAATTTTCTCAGTGCCTAACCCGTTTTTGCCCATTTCCAAGCCGTTTTAAGCCTTTTTAAATTTCCTTATCTAACATATTTTTGTCAATTTCCAAGCAGTTTCAAGCCATTTCTTTTCCATTTCTTAGTAATTTTTGCCCGTTTCTTTCCTGCGCTCACCGTTTTCTGGCCCTTTCTAGCCTGCTGTTGCCCTTTTCTAGCCCCTTATAAGCCAGTTCTGGCTGTTTCTAAACAGTTTTTACCGTTCCTATCCCTTTTTGCCCATTTGAATCACATTTTCAGCCACTTTTGGCCATTACGATCCTATTTTTGCCCCCTTTCAACCCGTTTGAAGCCAGTTTGGGCCGTTTCTACCCTGTTTTTGCAGGTTTCAACCAGATTTAAGCCTCTTTTTTTCCTTTTCCTACAATTTTTTGACCTTTCCTTTCCAGTTTTCTGCCGCTTTGGGACATATCTATCCCATTTTTTAGGTTTCATCCGGTTTTAAGCCTTTTCTTTTCTCTTCTTAGAATTTTTTGACCTTTCTTTTCCTGTTTTCTGGCACTTTGGGCCATTTCTGACCTGCTTTTGCCCATTTCTAACCCATTGGAAGCCTTTTTTTCTTGCCTTTTCTGAACCATTTTTAAACCCTTTTTTCCTTTTCTAACCCATTTTTGTCAATTTCTCACACGTTTTCACCAAATTTTCTCAGTGCCTAACCCGTTTTTGCCCATTTCCAAGCCGTTTTAAGCCTTTTTAAATTTCCTTATCTAACATATTTTTGTCAATTTCCAAGCAGTTTCAAGCCATTTCTTTTCCATTTCTTAGTAATTTTTGCCCGTTTCTTTCCTGCGCTCACCGTTTTCTGGCCCTTTCTAGCCTGCTGTTGCCCTTTTCTAGCCCCTTATAAGCCAGTTCTGGCTGTTTCTAAACAGTTTTTACCGTTCCTATCCCTTTTTGCCCATTTGAATCACATTTTCAGCCACTTTTGGCCATTACGATCCTATTTTTGCCCCCTTTCAACCCGTTTGAAGCCAGTTTGGGCCGTTTCTACCCTGTTTTTGCAGGTTTCAACCAGATTTAAGCCTCTTTTTTTCCTTTTCCTACAATTTTTTGACCTTTCCTTTCCAGTTTTCTGCCGCTTTGGGACATATCTATCCCATTTTTTAGGTTTCATCCGGTTTTAAGCCTTTTCTTTTCTCTTCTTAGAATTTTTTGACCTTTCTTTTCCTGTTTTCTGGCACTTTGGGCCATTTCTGACCTGCTTTTGCCCATTTCTAACCCATTGGAAGCCTTTTTTTCTTGCCTTTTCTGAACCATTTTTAAACCCTTTTTTCCTTTTCTAACCCATTTTTGTCAATTTCTCACACGTTTTCACCAAATTTTCTCAGTGCCTAACCCGTTTTTGCCCATTTCCAAGCCGTTTTAAGCCTTTTTAAATTTCCTTATCTAACATATTTTTGTCAATTTCCAAGCAGTTTCAAGCCATTTCTTTTCCATTTCTTAGTAATTTTTGCCCGTTTCTTTCCTGCGCTCACCGTTTTCTGGCCCTTTCTAGCCTGCTGTTGCCCTTTTCTAGCCCCTTATAAGCCAGTTCTGGCTGTTTCTAAACAGTTTTTACCGTTCCTATCCCTTTTTGCCCATTTGAATCACATTTTCAGCCACTTTTGGCCATTACGATCCTATTTTTGCCCCCTTTCAACCCGTTTGAAGCCAGTTTGGGCCGTTTCTACCCTGTTTTTGCAGGTTTCAACCAGATTTAAGCCTCTTTTTTTCCTTTTCCTACAATTTTTTGACCTTTCCTTTCCAGTTTTCTGCCGCTTTGGGACATATCTATCCCATTTTTTAGGTTTCATACGGTTTTAAGCCTTTTCTTTTCTCTTCTTAGAATTTTTTGACCTTTCTTTTCCTGTTTTCTGGCACTTTGGGCCATTTCTGACCTGCTTTTGCCCATTTCTAACCCATTGGAAGCCTTTTTTTCTTGCCTTTTCTGAACCATTTTTAAACCCTTTTTTCCTTTTCTAACCCATTTTTGTCAATTTCTCACACGTTTTCACCAAATTTTCTCAGTGCCTAACCCGTTTTTGCCCATTTCCAAGCCGTTTTAAGCCTTTTTAAATTTCCTTATCTAACATATTTTTGTCAATTTCCAAGCAGTTTCAAGCCATTTCTTTTCCATTTCTTAGTAATTTTTGCCCGTTTCTTTCCTGCGCTCACCGTATTCTGGCCCTTTCTAGCCTGCTGTTGCCCTTTTCTAGCCCCTTATAAGCCAGTTCTGGCTGTTTCTAAACAGTTTTTACCGTTCCTATCCCTTTTTGCCCATTTGAATCACATTTTCAGCCACTTTTGGCCATTACGATCCTATTTTTGCCCCCTTTCAACCCGTTTGAAGCCAGTTTGGGCCGTTTCTACCCTGTTTTTGCAGGTTTCAACCAGATTTAAGCCTCTTTTTTTCCTTTTCCTACAATTTTTTGACCTTTCCTTTCCAGTTTTCTGCCGCTTTGGGACATATCTATCCCATTTTTTAGGTTTCATCCGGTTTTAAGCCTTTTCTTTTCTCTTCTTAGAATTTTTTGACCTTTCTTTTCCTGTTTTCTGGCACTTTGGGCCACTTCTGACCTGCTTTTGCCCTTTTCTAACCCATTGGAAGCCTTTTTTTCTTGCCTTTTCTGAACCATTTTTAAACCCTTTTTTCCTTTTCTAACCCATTTTTGTCAATTTCTCACACGTTTTCACCAAATTTTCTCAGTGCCTAACCCGTTTTTGCCCATTTCCAAGCCGTTTTAAGCCTTTTTAAATTTCCTTATCTAACATATTTTTGTCAATTTCCAAGCAGTTTCAAGCCATTTCTTTTCCATTTCTTAGTAATTTTTGCCCGTTTCTTTCCTGCGCTCACCGTTTTCTGGCCCTTTCTAGCCTGCTGTTGCCCTTTTCTAGCCCCTTATAAGCCAGTTCTGGCTGTTTCTAAACAGTTTTTACCGTTCCTATCCCTTTTTGCCCATTTGAATCACATTTTCAGCCACTTTTGGCCATTACGATCCTATTTTTGCCCCCTTTCAACCCGTTTGAAGCCAGTTTGGGCCGTTTCTACCCTGTTTTTGCAGGTTTCAACCAGATTTAAGCCTCTTTTTTTCCTTTTCCTACAATTTTTTGACCTTTCCTTTCCAGTTTTCTGCCGCTTTGGGACATATCTATCCCATTTTTTAGGTTTCATCCGGTTTTAAGCCTTTTCTTTTCTCTTCTTAGAATTTTTTGACCTTTCTTTTCCTGTTTTCTGGCACTTTGGGCCATTTCTGACCTGCTTTTGCCCATTTCTAACGCATTGGAAGCCTTTTTTTCTTGCCTTTTCTGAACCATTTTTAAACCCTTTTTTCCTTTTCTAACCCATTTTTGTCAATTTCTCACACGTTTTCACCAAATTTTCTCAGTGCCTAACCCGTTTTTGCCCATTTCCAAGCCGTTTTAAGCCTTTTTAAATTTCCTTATCTAACATATTTTTGTCAATTTCCAAGCAGTTTCAAGCCATTTCTTTTCCATTTCTTAGTAATTTTTGCCCGTTTCTTTCCTGCGCTCACCGTATTCTGGCCCTTTCTAGCCTGCTGTTGCCCTTTTCTAGCCCCTTATAAGCCAGTTCTGGCTGTTTCTAAACAGTTTTTACCGTTCCTATCCCTTTTTGCCCATTTGAATCACATTTTCAGCCACTTTTGGCCATTACGATCCTATTTTTGCCCCCTTTCAACCCGTTTGAAGCCAGTTTGGGCCGTTTCTACCCTGTTTTTGCAGGTTTCAACCAGATTTAAGCCTCTTTTTTTCCTTTTCCTACAATTTTTTGACCTTTCCTTTCCAGTTTTCTGCCGCTTTGGGACATATCTATCCCATTTTTTAGGTTTCATCCGGTTTTAAGCCTTTTCTTTTCTCTTCTTAGAATTTTTTGACCTTTCTTTTCCTGTTTTCTGGCACTTTGGGCCATTTCTGACCTGCTTTTGCCCATTTTCTAACCCATTGGAAGCCTTTTTTTCTTGCCTTTTCTGAACCATTTTTAAACCCTTTTTTCTTTTTCTAACCCATTTTTGTCAATTTCTCACACGTTTTCACCAAATTTTCTCAGTGCCTAACCCGTTTTTGCCCATTTCCAAGCCGTTTTAAGCCTTTTTAAATTTCCTTATCTAACATATTTTTGTCAATTTCCAAGCAGTTTCAAGCCATTTCTTTTCCATTTCTTAGTAATTTTTGCCCGTTTCTTTCCTGCGCTCACCGTATTCTGGCCCTTTCTAGCCTGCTGTTGCCCTTTTCTAGCCCCTTATAAGCCAGTTCTGGCTGTTTCTAAACAGTTTTTACCGTTCCTATCCCTTTTTGCCCATTTGAATCACATTTTCAGCCACTTTTGGCCATTACGATCCTATTTTTGCCCCCTTTCAACCCGTTTGAAGCCAGTTTGGGCCGTTTCTACCCTGTTTTTGCAGGTTTCAACCAGATTTAAGCCTCTTTTTTTCCTTTTCCTACAATTTTTTGACCTTTCCTTTCCAGTTTTCTGCCGCTTTGGGACATATCTATCCCATTTTTTAGGTTTCATCCGGTTTTAAGCCTTTTCTTTTCTCTTCTTAGAATTTTTTGACCTTTCTTTTCCTGTTTTCTGGCACTTTGGGCCATTTCTGACCTGCTTTTGCCCATTTCTAACCCATTGGAAGCCTTTTTTTCTTGCCTTTTCTGAACCATTTTTAAACCCTTTTTTCCTTTTCTAACCCATTTTTGTCAATTTCTCACACGTTTTCACCAAATTTTCTCAGTGCCTAACCCGTTTTTGCCCATTTCCAAGCCGTTTTAAGCCTTTTTAAATTTCCTTATCTAACATATTTTTGTCAATTTCCAAGCAGTTTCAAGCCATTTCTTTTCCATTTCTTAGTAATTTTTGCCCGTTTCTTTCCTGCGCTCACCGTATTCTGGCCCTTTCTAGCCTGCTGTTGCCCTTTTCTAGCCCCTTATAAGCCAGTTCTGGCTGTTTCTAAACAGTTTTTACCGTTCCTATCCCTTTTTGCCCATTTGAATCACATTTTCAGCCACTTTTGGCCATTACGATCCTATTTTTGCCCCCTTTCAACCCGTTTGAAGCCAGTTTGGGCCGTTTCTACCCTGTTTTTGCAGGTTTCAACCAGATTTAAGCCTCTTTTTTTCCTTTTCCTACAATTTTTTGACCTTTCCTTTCCAGTTTTCTGCCGCTTTGGGACATATCTATCCCATTTTTTAGGTTTCATCCGGTTTTAAGCCTTTTCTTTTCTCTTCTTAGAATTTTTTGACCTTTCTTTTCCTGTTTTCTGGCACTTTGGGCCATTTCTGACCTGCTTTTGCCCATTTCTAACCCATTGGAAGCCTTTTTTTCTTGCCTTTTCTGAACCATTTTTAAACCCTTTTTTCCTTTTCTAACCCATTTTTGTCAATTTCTCACACGTTTTCACCAAATTTTCTCAGTGCCTAACCCGTTTTTGCCCATTTCCAAGCCGTTTTAAGCCTTTTTAAATTTCCTTATCTAACATATTTTTGTCAATTTCCAAGCAGTTTCAAGCCATTTCTTTTCCATTTCTTAGTAATTTTTGCCCGTTTCTTTCCTGCGCTCACCGTATTCTGGCCCTTTCTAGCCTGCTGTTGCCCTTTTCTAGCCCCTTATAAGCCAGTTCTGGCTGTTTCTAAACAGTTTTTACCGTTCCTATCCCTTTTTGCCCATTTGAATCACATTTTCAGCCACTTTTGGCCATTACGATCCTATTTTTGCCCCCTTTCAACCCGTTTGAAGCCAGTTTGGGCCGTTTCTACCCTGTTTTTGCAGGTTTCAACCAGATTTAAGCCTCTTTTTTTCCTTTTCCTACAATTTTTTGACCTTTCCTTTCCAGTTTTCTGCCGCTTTGGGACATATCTATCCCATTTTTTAGGTTTCATCCGGTTTTAAGCCTTTTCTTTTCTCTTCTTAGAATTTTTTGACCTTTCTTTTCCTGTTTTCTGGCACTTTGGGCCATTTCTGACCTGCTTTTGCCCATTTCTAACCCATTGGAAGCCTTTTTTTCTTGCCTTTTCTGAACCATTTTTAAACCCTTTTTTCCTTTTCTAACCCATTTTTGTCAATTTCTCACACGTTTTCACCAAATTTTCTCAGTGCCTAACCCGTTTTTGCCCATTTCCAAGCCGTTTTAAGCCTTTTTAAATTTCCTTATCTAACATATTTTTGTCAATTTCCAAGCAGTTTCAAGCCATTTCTTTTCCATTTCTTAGTAATTTTTGCCCGTTTCTTTCCTGCGCTCACCGTTTTCTGGCCCTTTCTAGCCTGCTGTTGCCCTTTTCTAGCCCCTTATAAGCCAGTTCTGGCTGTTTCTAAACAGTTTTTACCGTTCCTATCCCTTTTTGCCCATTTGAATCACATTTTCAGCCACTTTTGGCCATTACGATCCTATTTTTGCCCCCTTTCAACCCGTTTGAAGCCAGTTTGGGCCGTTTCTACCCTGTTTTTGCAGGTTTCAACCAGATTTAAGCCTCTTTTTTTCCTTTTCCTACAATTTTTTGACCTTTCCTTTCCAGTTTTCTGCCGCTTTGGGACATATCTATCCCATTTTTTAGGTTTCATCCGGTTTTAAGCCTTTTCTTTTCTCTTCTTAGAATTTTTTGACCTTTCTTTTCCTGTTTTCTGGCACTTTGGGCCATTTCTGACCTGCTTTTGCCCATTTCTAACCCATTGGAAGCCTTTTTTTCTTGCCTTTTCTGAACCATTTTTAAACCCTTTTTTCCTTTTCTAACCCATTTTTGTCAATTTCTCACACGTTTTCACCAAATTTTCTCAGTGCCTAACCCGTTTTTGCCCATTTCCAAGCCGTTTTAAGCCTTTTTAAATTTCCTTATCTAACATATTTTTGTCAATTTCCAAGCAGTTTCAAGCCATTTCTTTTCCATTTCTTAGTAATTTTTGCCCGTTTCTTTCCTGCGCTCACCGTATTCTGGCCCTTTCTAGCCTGCTGTTGCCCTTTTCTAGCCCCTTATAAGCCAGTTCTGGCTGTTTCTAAACAGTTTTTACCGTTCCTATCCCTTTTTGCCCATTTGAATCACATTTTCAGCCACTTTTGGCCATTTCGATCCTATTTTTGCCCCCTTTCAACCCGTTTGAAGCCAGTTTGGGCCGTTTCTACCCTGTTTTTGCAGGTTTCAACCAGATTTAAGCCTCTTTTTTTCCTTTTCCTACAATTTTTTGACCTTTCCTTTCCAGTTTTCTGCCGCTTTGGGACATATCTATCCCATTTTTTAGGTTTCATCCGGTTTTAAGACTTTTCTTTTCTCTTCTTAGAATTTTTTGACCTTTCTTTTCCTGTTTTCTGGCACTTTGGGCCATTTCTGACCTGCTTTTGCCCATTTCTAACCCATTGGAAGCCTTTTTTTCTTGCCTTTTCTGAACCATTTTTAAACCCTTTTTTCCTTTTCTAACCCATTTTTGTCAATTTCTCACACGTTTTCACCAAATTTTCTCAGTGCCTAACCCGTTTTTGCCCATTTCCAAGCCGTTTTAAGCCTTTTTAAATTTCCTTATCTAACATATTTTTGTCAATTTCCAAGCAGTTTCAAGCCATTTCTTTTCCATTTCTTAGTAATTTTTGCCCGTTTCTTTCCTGCGCTCACCGTATTCTGGCCCTTTCTAGCCTGCTGTTGCCCTTTTCTAGCCCCTTATAAGCCAGTTCTGGCTGTTTCTAAACAGTTTTTACCGTTCCTATCCCTTTTTGCCCATTTGAATCACATTTTCAGCCACTTTTGGCCATTACGATCCTATTTTTGCCCCCTTTCAACCCGTTTGAAGCCAGTTTGGGCCGTTTCTACCCTGTTTTTGCAGGTTTCAACCAGATTTAAGCCTCTTTTTTTCCTTTTCCTACAATTTTTTGACCTTTCCTTTCCAGTTTTCTGCCGCTTTGGGACATATCTATCCCATTTTTTAGGTTTCATCCGGTTTTAAGCCTTTTCTTTTCTCTTCTTAGAATTTTTTGACCTTTCTTTTCCTGTTTTCTGGCACTTTGGGCCATTTCTGACCTGCTTTTGCCCATTTTCTAACCCATTGGAAGCCTTTTTTTCTTGCCTTTTCTGAACCATTTTTAAACCCTTTTTTCTTTTTCTAACCCATTTTTGTCAATTTCTCACACGTTTTCACCAAATTTTCTCAGTGCCTAACCCGTTTTTGCCCATTTCCAAGCCGTTTTAAGCCTTTTTAAATTTCCTTATCTAACATATTTTTGTCAATTTCCAAGCAGTTTCAAGCCATTTCTTTTCCATTTCTTAGTAATTTTTGCCCGTTTCTTTCCTGCGCTCACCGTATTCTGGCCCTTTCTAGCCTGCTGTTGCCCTTTTCTAGCCCCTTATAAGCCAGTTCTGGCTGTTTCTAAACAGTTTTTACCGTTCCTATCCCTTTTTGCCCATTTGAATCACATTTTCAGCCACTTTTGGCCATTACGATCCTATTTTTGCCCCCTTTCAACCCGTTTGAAGCCAGTTTGGGCCGTTTCTACCCTGTTTTTGCAGGTTTCAACCAGATTTAAGCCTCTTTTTTTCCTTTTCCTACAATTTTTTGACCTTTCCTTTCCAGTTTTCTGCCGCTTTGGGACATATCTATCCCATTTTTTAGGTTTCATCCGGTTTTAAGCCTTTTCTTTTCTCTTCTTAGAATTTTTTGACCTTCCTTTTCCTGTTTTCTGGCACTTTGGGCCATTTCTGACCTGCTTTTGCCCATTTCTAACCCATTGGAAGCCTTTTTTTCTTGCCTTTTCTGAACCATTTTTAAACCCTTTTTTCCTTTTCTAACCCATTTTTGTCAATTTCTCACACGTTTTCACCAAATTTTCTCAGTGCCTAACCCGTTTTTGCCCATTTCCAAGCCGTTTTAAGCCTTTTTAAATTTCCTTATCTAACATATTTTTGTCAATTTCCAAGCAGTTTCAAGCCATTTCTTTTCCATTTCTTAGTAATTTTTGCCCGTTTCTTTCCTGCGCTCACCGTTTTCTGGCCCTTTCTAGCCTGCTGTTGCCCTTTTCTAGCCCCTTATAAGCCAGTTCTGGCTGTTTCTAAACAGTTTTTACCGTTCCTATCCCTTTTTGCCCATTTGAATCACATTTTCAGCCACTTTTGGCCATTTCGATCCTATTTTTGCCCCCTTTCAACCCGTTTGAAGCCAGTTTGGGCCGTTTCTACCCTGTTTTTGCAGGTTTCAACCAGATTTAAGCCTCTTTTTTTCCTTTTCCTACAATTTTTTGACCTTTCCTTTCCAGTTTTCTGCCGCTTTGGGACATATCTATCCCATTTTTTAGGTTTCATCCGGTTTTAAGCCTTTTCTTTTCTCTTCTTAGAATTTTTTGACCTTTCTTTTCCTGTTTTCTGGCACTTTGGGCCATTTCTGACCTGCTTTTGCCCATTTCTAACCCATTGGAAGCCTTTTTTTCTTGCCTTTTCTGAACCATTTTTAAACCCTTTTTTCTTTTTCTAACCCATTTTTGTCAATTTCTCACACGTTTTCACCAAATTTTCTCAGTGCCTAACCCGTTTTTGCCCATTTCCAAGCCGTTTTAAGCCTTTTTAAATTTCCTTATCTAACATATTTTTGTCAATTTCCAAGCAGTTTCAAGCCATTTCTTTTCCATTTCTTAGTAATTTTTGCCCGTTTCTTTCCTGCGCTCACCGTATTCTGGCCCTTTCTAGCCTGCTGTTGCCCTTTTCTAGCCCCTTATAAGCCAGTTCTGGCTGTTTCTAAACAGTTTTTACCGTTCCTATCCCTTTTTGCCCATTTGAATCACATTTTCAGCCACTTTTGGCCATTACGATCCTATTTTTGCCCCCTTTCAACCCGTTTGAAGCCAGTTTGGGCCGTTTCTACCCTGTTTTTGCAGGTTTCAACCAGATTTAAGCCTCTTTTTTTCCTTTTCCTACAATTTTTTGACCTTTCCTTTCCAGTTTTCTGCCGCTTTGGGACATATCTATCCCATTTTTTAGGTTTCATCCGGTTTTAAGCCTTTTCTTTTCTCTTCTTAGAATTTTTTGACCTTTCTTTTCCTGTTTTCTGGCACTTTGGGCCATTTCTGACCTGCTTTTGCCCATTTCTAACCCATTGGAAGCCTTTTTTTCTTGCCTTTTCTGAACCATTTTTAAACCCTTTTTTCCTTTTCTAACCCATTTTTGTCAATTTCTCACACGTTTTCACCAAATTTTCTCAGTGCCAAACCCGTTTTTGCCCATTTCCAAGCCGTTTTAAGCCTTTTTAAATTTCCTTATCTAACATATTTTTGTCAATTTCCAAGCAGTTTCAAGCCATTTCTTTTCCATTTCTTAGTAATTTTTGCCCGTTTCTTTCCTGCGCTCACCGTATTCTGGCCCTTTCTAGCCTGCTGTTGCCCTTTTCTAGCCCCTTATAAGCCAGTTCTGGCTGTTTCTAAACAGTTTTTACCGTTCCTATCCCTTTTTGCCCATTTGAATCACATTTTCAGCCACTTTTGGCCATTACGATCCTATTTTTGCCCCCTTTCAACCCGTTTGAAGCCAGTTTGGGCCGTTTCTACCCTGTTTTTGCAGGTTTCAACCAGATTTAAGCCTCTTTTTTTCCTTTTCCTACAATTTTTTGACCTTTCCTTTCCAGTTTTCTGCCGCTTTGGGACATATCTATCCCATTTTTTAGGTTTCATCCGGTTTTAAGCCTTTTCTTTTCTCTTCTTAGAATTTTTTGACCTTTCTTTTCCTGTTTTCTGGCACTTTGGGCCATTTCTGACCTGCTTTTGCCCATTTCTAACCCATTGGAAGCCTTTTTTTCTTGCCTTTTCTGAACCATTTGTAAACCCTTTTTTCCTTTTCTAACCCATTTTTGTCAATTTCTCACACGTTTTCACCAAATTTTCTCAGTGCCTAACCCGTTTTTGCCCATTTCCAAGCCGTTTTAAGCCTTTTTAAATTTCCTTATCTAACATATTTTTGTCAATTTCCAAGCAGTTTCAAGCCATTTCTTTTCCATTTCTTAGTAATTTTTGCCCGTTTCTTTCCTGCGCTCACCGTTTTCTGGCCCTTTCTAGCCTGCTGTTGCCCTTTTCTAGCCCCTTATAAGCCAGTTCTGGCTGTTTCTAAACAGTTTTTACCGTTCCTATCCCTTTTTGCCCATTTGAATCACATTTTCAGCCACTTTTGGCCATTACGATCCTATTTTTGCCCCCTTTCAACCCGTTTGAAGCCAGTTTGGGCCGTTTCTACCCTGTTTTTGCAGGTTTCAACCAGATTTAAGCCTCTTTTTTTCCTTTTCCTACAATTTTTTGACCTTTCCTTTCCAGTTTTCTGCCGCTTTGGGACATATCTATCCCATTTTTTAGGTTTCATCCGGTTTTAAGACTTTTCTTTTCTCTTCTTAGAATTTTTTGACCTTTCTTTTCCTGTTTTCTGGCACTTTGGGCCATTTCTGACCTGCTTTTGCCC